>NC_089790.1:14550000-14572500 GCF_040412425.1 Macrobrachium rosenbergii
AAGTCCAATATCCATATATTGCCATCATCAAAGCGACAGAGAGGAAGGGGAGAGAGAGAGAGAGAGAGAGAGAGAGAGAGAGAGAGAGAGAGAGAGAGAGAGAGAGAGAGAGAGAGAGAGAGAGAGAGAGAGAGGATAAAGCTCACCTTTTCTCTCTCAGCGAAGGAAGAAACATTTCAGAAAAAGGTAACAGATACCACGAAGCAGCATTCATAGATGAGAGAGAGAGAGAGAGAGAGAGAGAGAGAGAGAGAGAGAGAGAGAGAGAGAGAGAGAGAGAGAGAGAGAGTTAATCACATCCATAAATTATGTTCATTAAATTTTATATTTATTTGCCTGTTTAAAAAATAAAATGAGAGATAGAGAGAGTGGGCTAATCACATCCATAAATTAATTTCATTAAATTTTATATTCTTTTGCCTGTTTCAAAAATAAAATGAGAGAGAGAGAGAGAGAGAGATAAAGAGTTATTCACATCCATCAGTTATAGTACAGTCAATATATTTCATATCGAAATGAACGAATCAATCATACTTGATATAAGTGATTGGTAACAGTCAAATCTATTAGACCTGGAATTGGCGAATATCATTAGGCAATTAAAATTCCATTCACTGATGTAAATGAGGTCTTAATTTCCCCTGGTACTTTAATGATACAGTATTTGGATGTTAAGAGAAGGCATGAGGTTGGAATTGTTAAAAAGAACTTTAAATATACACATTAGAAGTCTATTTTGCTCACTGATTCTCTGAGTCATTGTAGAAGTTCATTGTGCGTAAGTGAATATACCGTATGTTATTTTCGTGATGTAAAAAAGTGAGGGATAAATTAAAAATTATACTTTTTGGAAGAGTTGACTGAAAGAAGCACATGCAGACAAATATACACACACACATATATATATATATATATATATATATATATATATATATATATATATATATATATATATATATATATAATATATATATATATATATATATATAAATTACATATTATATAAGTGTATATATATATATATATATATATATATATATATATATATATATATATATATATATATAGTTTTCAAAATTCCTCATGAAACGTTTCATAGATTCTGTTCCTGAAGAGTTGTTTATATTTGTAAATAACTGATATTTAGACTTTATCTACATAACAAGGCGTTTTGAAGGGGTCATCCCAACTAATATATATAAGAAGATCTCCTGAACGGTTCAACCTGTTTATCCTAAACATATTTTGATCATACCCAAGATTCCTTTGGAATACCAAATTTTACTTTTGTTACTGAGCCATAAATTTATACAAATAAAAATCTTCTTTGAAACTGCAACCATCGTACGTTTGCCATTCTCTTTTTCTTCTTAGTTTCCCGACCGAATCCGTTCGCCATCTTGAACCGAAAAGGACGAGAATGAGAGGAAGAAAAAATAATGAACAGTAAAATAAAATCCTCTCGTGTTGGGACACTATTAAAAAAGAATAAAACTGGTCTAAAGTGGAGTTAAGCTGCTTACTCCCAGTAAGAAGGAGAGACAGTTTTCGGACTCAATTTAAATTCGACGAGAGAGAGAGAGAGAGAGAGAGAGAGAGAGAGAGAGAGAGAGAGAGAGAGAGAGAGAGAGAGAGAGAACGTAGGGCAAAGAGAGAGACACAGAGACAGACAGACAGACAGAGAAAACGTAGGGGAGAGAGACACATACAGACAGACCGACAGACATAAAGAATGAGAGAGAGAGAGAGAGGGGGGGGAGATATAAAGAGAGAAAGAATGGGGAGAGAGTGAGTGAGAGGGGCAGAGAGAGAGAGAGAGAGAGACAAAGAGAGAGAGAGAGAAAGAGTATACATGCTTGGGAACAAAGCAGGGGAAAAAACACTTTCTTAACAAAGTTTTCCTTGGAATGCAATAATGGAAAGTGTTTCTGCCTGTTTTTTTCCTTTCCAGTTTCCCGACTAAGACGAATAGAATGAAGAGAATTACGAAGTATTAAAAGAATTAATACATTTTCATTTCGGTCTTTCAACTTTTAATCATTATTTTTCTTTTGGGATCATCGGAGCGTATGAGACTGATAAAGTCTGAGTGACTGCATTTATGTATCAGAATCTAACAAGATTCACTGTTTAAAAATTTTATTATATATATACATGTGTATATATATTATATATATATACTGTATATATATTTATTTATTTCTGATGCGGATGCTCAAGTAAACTTTTTTTTCCTAATGGTTTATGTGAGTTTTAGGTATTCTGGGTCAAGGTTTTGTTTCCATATATACATATATATATATACATATATATATATATATATATATATATATATATATATATATATATAGTGTGTGTGTGTGTGTATGTATACATATATGTAGAGAGAGGGATTTTTCTATATATATATATAATATATATATATATATATATATATATATATATATATATATATATATGGAGAAATTCCTTTTCTATATATACATATAATATATATATATATGTATATATGGAAAAGGACTTCTCTCCTTCCCTACATATATATATATATATATATATATATATATATATATATATATATATATATATATATATATATATATATATATATATACATACATATCACCTACATGAAAACAAAACCTTGACCCAGAATACCTAACCTCACATAAACCATTAAGAAAAAAAAAGTTAACTTAAACATTCCCATCAGAGATAAACAGCTATTTAATTCGATTACTAAAAAAAAAACTTTTATGGCTTAGTCGTAAAGGGAAATTGAATTCTGGAGAATGAGACGAACACTGGGGACGAAGCCAGCAGCCAACCTCATCAGGTTCGAAGCTAATGACTCATGAAGACATTTTATGATTCATGAAGGGTTCCATAAATGGCAGATTAAAATTGGGGGCTTTGTGGAAGGGGAGGGGGGGGTGAAGGAGAAGTACCAGTATTTTGAAAATTTTGATAAGTATGGTAAATTTTGATAAATGTGATAAGTTGTGATACATATGATAAATTATGATAATGCGTACATTACTACCCTGATACATTTTTTTCTATTTATTTATTTAACTGAAATCTTTAGGATAAAGTAAACCGATTCTCTAATGCACGTGTACTTTTGCCCACTTTTTGAACATGTATCAAATTACGTAATTCGAGAAGGCATCAGACTGAGTAAGAGAGAGAGAGAGAGAAGGGGGTTATCTATCCAGCGAAAAATTACGACCAAGACACAAAAAAGAAGTGAAAAACTCATTCTGAACATTAATAATACTAAACATATTGTCTTTCCCCGGAGCAAGAGACGCACCGGAAAGGTTATATGAGAGAGAGAGAGAGAGAGAGAGAGAGAGAGAGAGAGAGAGAGAGAGAGAGAGAGAGAGAGTATTCGTCTCCGTAACCATTCGAAATTACATCTTGCTTTACAAAAATTATGTTTTTGTCCCTCAGATATAAACAAGGAACTACAGTATACTTGAGAGAGAGAGAGAGAGAGAGAGAGAGAGAGAGAGAGAGAGAGGGCGGAGGGGGAGAGACTTACAACAACACAGACACAAAGGAAACCACAGCACACACAAAGGGGAAAATTTACGACGACATGAAAACGCCCGAACAAAAAATGTAAACAAAACCCCGGTCTCCAACCCCAGGAAGATAAGAATCGAACCTTGGAAATTTACGAAGAAGAAGAGAAAAAGAAGGAATTACCAGAAGAGAGAGAAGTTAAACGCAGTAAATGATGAGAGGAAATGGAGCGGAAGACCTCCTTCACCCCAGATGGCCCGTCGTAAAAATCCCAGGCATTTCGAAAGCTCAATGAAGAGGGAAAACAAAAGACGACTGCCGGAGGGGAAACAATACTGAGGAGTATATTCGATACAAAGGAAGGGCGAGGTAATAGTGAAGGAAGCCAATAACTAATCCTTTAACGTGTGATTATTATTGATTATTAAAATTACTGTATTATAAGCAAGCGATGTTTCCTGGAAATAGAGGATTAAATATAAAACTCCTTTTTGGGGGATTCGACCCACTGACTGTTATTTGCTTAACCAGCTCTATATCCACTTAACTACGGAGTGGGTAATTCCCTTTTGGGATTTGAACAAATGACCTGTGATTTCCATAGCCAACTGTATCCACTCAGCCAATAACTAATCCTTTAACGTTTGATTATTATTGATTATTAAAATTACTGTATTATAAGCAAGCGATGTTTCCTGGAAATAGAGGATTAAATATAAAACTCTTTTTGGGGGATTCGAACCACTGACTGTTATTTGCTTAACCAGCTCTATATCCACTTAACTACAGGGTGGGTAATTCCTTTGGGATTTGACACAATGACTTGTGATTTGCTTAGCCAACACTATATCCACTCAACCACATAGGTTTTAAACCACTGTCCTATGATCTGTCAGACCAACCCTGTATTCACTCAGCTAAAGGTCTGCTATTTCTAAAGTAACACTCTTATCCTGCCAAAAGTTTAATTACTTATTGTCAGTTATATGGGGCAACCTTCCGTCAAATTTTAGCAAAAAGTCCACTCACAACTTTATGAGTTATCTTGTTAACAGATAAACAGGAACTCAAATGGACAATTAAGAAAACTGAGCCAATATAGTAATGTCCTCAGAGCAGGTCGCAAGACCTCATCTCAGTTGATAATCCTCGGTATAAGAAGCAAATCCTCGGAGGGAGACTGATGTTCCCTTATTCTTCCCAGGAGCGATTTGCAAATGGCCTGTTGGGAACCGACTCCTCAACCCCTCTGGGAATCCTTCCATTCCAGGTTGATGGGAATGGAATGGGAGGTCAAAATGGAATGGGAGGGTGGAGTGGCATTCCGTTGATACAATGGAATGACAAAAAAGAGAGGAAAAGTTATTTTCTGTGGATCAAAGAAGAAAGGAAAATCAGTAAAAGGGGTTACATGATAGGTAGAAAACGTTCCGGGTTAGGTGCGTGCGCTTTTTCTTTCCTGAGAGCGAGAGAGAGAGAGGGAGAGAGAGATTGGCATTTTATTGCTCATTACGGGAAGTATTGTTTTTCCGAAACAAAAATAAAAGGAAGAATTAAGGAAGATGATTCACGTGAGAGAGACAGAAAGACAGACAGAGAATGTGGAATTTTATTGCTCATTAAAGGAAATCTTTTCTGAAACAAAAAAATAAAGGAAGGTGATTCACGTAAGAGAGAGAGAGAGAGAGACTGGCATTTTATTGCTCATTACAGGAAGTATTGTTTTTCTGAAACAAAAAAAAGGAAGAATTGAGGAAGATGATTCACGAGAGAGAGAGAGAGAATATGGAATTTTATTGCTCATTACAGGAGACACTGTTTTCGTAAAACAAAAAAAGGAAGAATAAAGGAAGATGATTCACGAGAGAGAGAGAGAGAGAGAGAGAGAGAGAGAGAGAGAGAGAGAGAGAAGAAAAATATACAGAACTCCCCAAAGTATGATCTTACTAATGGCCCACGGTCCCTACTTCAAGAACAAAATTAGTGAGGAAAATATGAGGTTAAATATTTTGCATTTCTTCACTTTAAACACAGAGGGAAGTCGAAGTTGCGTACACTACACTGTTATTATTATTAAATATTTGACGTTTAATTCCAGTTCACGTAATGTGTTGCATTTCTTGCAAGCGGGAGGCAAAACTATAACCATGCAAATGTTGTCTCTAGCAGCGGATACGCGAAAATCAACCTATTTTAGAATTTCTCTAATACGATTACCCTACGACAACAAAGCACTACTGTTTTCCCATATTCCGCTTCTTTTCTTCTAGGTGAGATTTCCTGCTTATAAAAAATAACAATTAATGATAATGAAACGACAAAGGATTATTTATTAGCTTCCTTCATTTAATCTCGCCCTTCCTTTGTATCGAGTATCCTCCTCAGGATTGTTTCCCCTCCGGAGGCGTCGTCTTTTGTTTTCCCTTTTCATTGAGTTTCCGAAATGCCAGAAGGGATTTTTACGACGGGCCATCTGGGGTGAAGGGGCTCTTCTTTCGCTCCATTTCCTCTCATCATTTACTGCGTTTAACTTTTCCCCCCTTTTCGTAATTCCTTCTTCTTCTACTTCTTCTTCTTCTTTCCAAGGTTTGATTTCTCCTTCTGCGTAATTCCTTCTTCTTCTTTCCAAGATTCTATTTCTTCTTTCTTCGTAATTCCTTCTTCTTCGTTTTCTTCTTCTTCTTTCCAAGGTTCTTCTTCTTCTTCTTCTTCTTCTTCTTCTTCTTCTTCTTCTTCTTCTTCTTCTTTCCAAGTTTCGATTTCTCCTGCGCATTTTCCTTCCTCTATTTCTTCTTCTTCTTCTTCTTCTTCTATTTCTTCTTCTTCTGCTCCTTTTTTCCAAGTTTCGATTTCTCCTTCTACGTAATTCCTTCTTCTTTTTCTTCTTCTTTTTTCGAAGGTTCGATTTCTCCTGCATAATTCCGTCTTCTTCTTCTTCTTCTTCTTCTTCTTCTTCTTCTTCTTCTTCTTCTTTCTAAGGTTCGATTTCTCCTTCTTAATAATTCCTTCTTCTTTTTTGAAGGTTCGATTCTTATCTTCCTGGTGTTGGAGACCAGGGTTTTGTTTACATCTTTTTTGTTTCGGCGTTTTTCTTATGTCGTCGTAAATTTTCCCGAGAGTGTTTTCGTTATTTCCTGTGTTCTTGTACGTCTCTCTCTCTCTCTCTCTCTCTCTCTCTCTCTCTCTCTCTCTCTCTCTCTCTCTCATATAATCTTTCTGGTGCATCTCTTGCACCGGGGTAAGACAATATGTTTAGTGATATTGTTGTTTTAAATTACTTTTCTTTTCTGTTGTTTGGTTGGTCGTAATATTTCTCTGGATAGATTCTCTTCTCTCTCTCTCTCTCTCTCTCTCTCTCTCTCTCTCTATATATATATATATATATATATATATATATATATATATATATATATATATATATATATATATATATATATATATAATATATATATATATATAATATATATATATATACATATATTATATATATGTGTGTGTATATAATACATACATACATATATATACAGTATATATATATAATATATATATAATGATTGAAACCTCTAATTTGAGTATTTTTTCAAGTGGATTATGTAAATAAACATTATCCTTTATAAAGATGAAACTGAGAGAGAGAGAGAGACGGGGGAGAGAGAGAGAGAGAGAGAGAATAATTCTTTTAACCAAAAATTAAATATAAGTATAGGAGTGTTTTGCGACTGAATAACTGATGACTCTTCTGTGTATGTGCATGCAATTGCTAATGCTGTCAACACTTGCAACATGGGGCATTCATGCACGATTCAGCGGTTGACCTGTGAATATCCAGTGACCTCGTTTTGGTTTTGTCTCTAAAGCTTAACCGCTGTGAGGGTCGTCGACAAACAAATTAAAATTATATCTTTAATTTAACCTAAATAAGGATGTAAAATTGGCACTATTTTCATGTAAGTTCACGTAATAACAAGTAAAAAATGAGCCGAAGAATCGAGTTTTCTGTAAAGCGTATAATCAAGACCGCCAAAAATAGATCTATCTTTCGGTGGTCTCGGTATGAGCCGCTGCCCATGAAACTTTAACCACCGCCCGGTGGTGGCCTATCCCATATCGTTGCCAGAAGCACAAATATGGCTAACTTTAACCTTAAATAAAATAAAAACTACTGAGGTTAGAGGGCTGCAATTTAGTATATTTGATGATTGTAGGGTGGATGATCAACATACCAATTTGCAGCCCTCTAGCCTCAGTAGTTTTTAAGATCTGAGGGCGGACAGAAAAAATTGCTGACTGACCGACAAAGCTGGGACAATCGTTTTCTTTTACAGAAAACTAAAAAATGGATATATATGGGTAATGAGTTGTCAGTGAATCTTTTTTTATTTGTCGTACTTCATACAGAAACCTAAATAAGTATTTATTTCAAAGCAATCGTTTGTGAATATCTATTACACATATATAGAAGCTCTCTATTCATTTCCATTCTAATTCCACATAATTCAATCTTAAAAATGTTTAATTACCTTTCTGAGTAAACTAGTTCTAAAAAATGTTATCTTCAGTGAGGGAGACACGAGAAAAATGTTGAAAATCATCGAGAAGAAGAAGAAGAAGAAGAAGAAGAAGAAGAAGAAGAAGAAGAAGAAGAAGAAGAAGAAGAAGAAGAAGAAGAGAAGGAGAATGAGAATTCTGAAGTCCCACAATCCTTAAGGATCATTAGCGACGTCTGGTCTGAATGAAGTTTCTCCATTAAGGAACAAATAGTGGAAAAACGCTCTCTCTCTCTCTCTCTCTCTCTCTCTCTCTCTCTCTCTCTCTCTCTCTCTCTCTCTCTCTCTCTCTCCAGACTTTCAATCAAAAGATTTTGTATCTCTCTTTAGTCAACTTCCCTCCAACTCGCGTGACATTGTTGGGGTTTTTATGGCATTTTGATACGACTCTCTCTCTCTCTCTCTCTCTCTCTCTCTCTCTCTCTCTCTCTCTCTCTCTCTTCTAGACTTTCAGTTATCTCTCTTTCGCCACCGTCTTCCAATTCGCGTGACTTTTTTTTTTTTTTTTTTTTTACTTTTTTTGGGGTAAAAATACGATCATGAGAATTATTGTTTCTATTCTGTCAAATGAAACAATAGCTTTCCCTCTTTGAGACGGAGAGATAAATGAAGATTTCTGATAAATGAGGGAAATGAAACTGAGAGTCAATCAGTCATTTACCGGGCAAATTTTGGCGTCGTTGTATTAGAAATTTTTCGTAATTGATACGACTAACTTCCTCTCTCTCTCCCTCTCTCTCTCTCTCTCTCTCTCTCTAGCCTTCGGCTGTTTCAGAAATAAGTTCTCTGTAAATGTGACTTCAACAATCAATTGTGGTATTCAAAATGTGTGACTTAGCTGACTTCCCAGAACCAGCTGACGTGTAGGGAATTTTTTCCCAGAATCATCTGACGTGTAGGTAACTTTTTTTCAGAACCAGCTGACGTGTAGGGAATTTTTTTCCTAGAGTCAGCTGACGTGTAGGGAATTTTTCCCAGATTCACTGACGTGTAGGGAACTTTTTTCAGAACCAGCTGACGTGTAGGAAATTTTTTCCAGAATCAGCTGACGTGTAGGTAACTTTTTTTTCAGAACCAGCTGACGTGTAGGGAATTTTTTCCCAGAAACAGCTGACGTGTAGGTACTTTTTTTCAGAACCAGCTGACGCGTAGGGAATTTTTTCCCAGAATCAGTTGACGTGTAGGGAACTTTTTTCCCAGCATCAGTTGACGTGTAGGGAACTTTTTTCCCAGCATCAGCTGAGGTGTAGGGAATTTTTTCCCAGAATCAGCTGACGTGTTGGTAACTTTTTTCAGAATCAGCTGACGTGTAGGGAATTTTTTCACAGAATCGGCTGACGTGTAGGAAACTTTTTTCCCAGCATCAGCTGACGTGTAGGGAACTTTTTTCCAGAATCTATGGGGGATAGAGGACGTTCGATTGCGTAGATAAGTCCTAGTGACTCATGCAACTTTGCCTTTAAAAGTCAAGAGTAAACACGTTTAAACGCGTTTAGTAACACCATTTGACAATGCACTATATTACCAAAAATTAGCGGGAGGTGTCTTGTACACTGTGACAAAGTACTATTTCGATCAAATAATTAGCTTGAAAGATATTTGAGAAAAACAATGACTCGCGGTCCCTGAAATTATAGTAAAATTGTATAAAATACACGGACTACTCTAAGACAATTTAATCAAGAAAAGAATATTTCGGACCAAACCAACGCCATGAAACCTACGGAGTAGCACTTGTTGATATCTCGAGAGAGAGAGAAACCCAGTAGAACCTCTTCGAAATTTCTTATTAAATCTTCAGGGAATAAAAAAAATGCCGTTTTTGGCGACAGTCCAGCTCGAAAATAGAGATTATTAAATCTATCTCCTCGAACAGCGACAAATCAAATTTGACAGGTATGTCACTTGTGTGTGTTGTGGGGGGGGGGGATGGGGACAGGGAAGGGTTGCTGGTTTTATTGAAACATGATCCATTGTTAGAGAGCTATATTAAATTTCGTTTCCGGGTGACTGTGATTTTTTTATTTTTGGGGGGGGGCTTGGTAGGAATGAGAAAATATCAATATATTGCTTTAATGCGGGTATGTAATAATAATAATAATAATAATAATAATAGTAATAATAATAATAATATAGAAAAAATCTGCTGTTATGTAACTGTACAGTTTATAATAATAATAATAATAATATTAATAATAATAATAAAGGAAAAGCGATTCCACTGTTACATAACTGTACAAATATATTATGTTTGTATAATAATAATAATAATAATAATAATAATAATAATAATAATAATAATAATAATAATAATAATAATAATAATAATAATAATAAATGTTCATTGAAAATTCACAATTTTATATCAATAATTTATTGGTGACAAAAGTTGAAAATCAGTGCAATTAAATCATATAACTGTGGGGTTTTGGTGAACAGAGAGAGAGAGAGAGAGAGAGAGATGGCTCGTTATTTCCTCATAAAATCCATCACTGGCGTGTTTTAGAAGACTGCATATTAAATAAAACCCCAAATTTCCGTCACTCTCCTAAAGCAGAAATGATTACGAAAGCATTCACTTCCGGAACTGTGGCATCGTGTCCCCGAAAATCATTTTTTTGTCCTTGCAAAATCCCATAATAATTAGACAAAGAATTATTGCAGAATTTGATGAATTTAAACTAAGCAACTGAGTCAGTGTTTAGGCACGACTGCCAAATCCTATTATAGACCACAAAGGAGAAGCCTAGTGTTTACATCTTTGACGGGAACCAATTGTTGCAGAATTTTTTAAATTTAAACTAAACAGCTGAGTCAGTGTTTAGTCACGACTGCCAAATCCTATTATAGACCACAAAGAAGAAGAAGCCTAGTGTTTACATCTTCGAATGGAGCCAATTATTTCAAAATTTGACGAATTTAAGCTAAACAACTGAGTCAGTGTTTAGTCACGACTGCCATATCCTATTATAGACCACAAAGAAGAAGAAGCCTAGTGTTTACATCTTTGACGGGAACCAATTATTGCAGAATTTTATGAATTTAAACTAAACAACTGAGGCAGTGTTTAGTCACGACTGCCAAATCCTATTATAGACCACAAAGAAGAAGAAGCCTAGTGTTTACATCTTTGACGGGAACCAATTATTGCAGAATTTTATGAATTTAAACTAAACAACTGAGGCAGTGTTTAGTCACGACTGCCAAATCCTATTATAGACCACAAAGAAGAAGAAGCCTAGTGTTTACATCATCGACTGGAGCCACAATAAAAGCCGTAAATAAACACCAGCCAATATTGCTTAGCATTTAAACTGAAACACTTTCTCCCCCTCGGTAAATCAGTCTCATGTTCAAGCGCCGTATCGTAAAAGAGGATTTGCCTTAGACGTCAGTTTAGCGAGTTCCCCTTGAGTGCTTTTGACCGTAACAGAGAAGGAATGCAGTACGTTGGATGTGTAATGTTTGTGCGACATGGCCAGTTTCCACCTCTTAGGATTATGGCCAGTTTTATGCCACGGTTTGGAATAATGGGGTGGGGTAAGTGCTTTCCATCTTTTATGCCTGTTGCTGTAATAGATTACAAATGCTCTATGTTTTAAACATCTGTCGTACGTTATAGAATGTTTTGATTTCTGTTATACATTATAAATTTGTTTAAACATCTGATATACATTATAATGTTCTTCAGAATTCTGTTATACATTATAAATTTTTTAGACATCTGTTATACATTATGAATGGTCTTGAAACATCTTTTATACAACATAAATGTTCTTTAAACATGTTATACAACATAAATGTTCTTTAAACATCTATCATGCATTATAAAAGTTCTTTAAACATCTGTTATAAATTATAAATGTTCTTGAGACATCTATTATACATAAATGCCCTTTAACCATCTTGTATATGCTATACATGTTCTTTAATCATCTGTTATATATTAAAAATGTTCTTGAAACATAGCTCATGATTTTCATACAACATAGCAGCTGATTATCGTGCAACATAGCAGCTGATTATCATGCAACATAGCTCCGGTTGTCATGCAACACAGCACCTGATCTATCATGTAACATAGCTCCGGATTGTCATGCAGCATAGCACCTGATTATCATGCAACACAGCTCCGGATTGTCATGCAACATAGCACCTAATTATCATGAAACATAGCTCCGGATTGTCATGCAACATAGCACCTGGTTATCATGAAATATAGTTCCGGATGGTCATGCAACATAGCACCTGATTATCATGAAACATAGCTCCGGATTTTCACGCATGAAACATAGCTCCGGATTGTCATGCAACATAGCACCTGATTATCATGCGACATAGCTCTGGATTGTTATGCAACATATCACCTGATTATCATGCAACATAGCTCCGGATTGCCATGCAGCATAGCACCTGATTATCATGCAACACAGCTTCGGATTGCCATGCAACATAGCACCTGATTATCATGCAACATAGCTCCGGATTGTCATGCGACATAGCACCTGATTATCATGCAACATAGCTCCGGATTGTCATGTAACATAGCACCTTATTACCATGCAACATAGCTCCGAATTGTCATGCAACATAGCACCTGATTATCATGCAACATAGCTCCGGATTGTCATGCGACATAGCACCTGATTATCATGCAACATAGCTCCGGATGGTCATGCAACATAGCATCTGATTATCGTGCAACATAGCTCTGGATTGTCATGCAACGTAGCACCTATTATCATGAAACATAGCTCAGGATGGTCATGCAACATAGCACCTGATTATCATGCAACATAGCTCTGGATTGTCATGCGACATAGCACCTGATTATCATGCAACATAGCTCTGGATTGACATGCAACATAGCACCTGACTATCATGCAACATAGCTCTGGATTGTCATGCAACATAGCACCTGATGATCATGCAACATAGCTCTGGATAGTTTTGCAACATAGCACCTGATTATCATGCAACATAGCACGTGATTATCATGCAACATAGCACGTGATTATCATGCAACATAGCTCCGGACGGTCATGCAACATAGCACTTGATTTTCATTATGAAAAGAAATAATCAGTCTCGAACACGTCAATAGAAACAAGTTTTTACTTGGATATTTTTTTTCTTTTTTAGTCAAATAAATATATAGCAAAAAAAGTTGTTTGGAAATTACAGAAAATTTTATCAGGAAAGGTATGATGAAAAATACGTTTTAATACAAAACAACTAGAATATTATGTGTCCTCTTTTTTAAAAAAATCCAGTTTGAAAAATCAATGCGAGATGACTACAGAATATTCATTTCACAAAAAAATATATCATGAAATCCTTGACATAAAACATACAGACCACGCTACGTGGACGTACAAAATCCTTTATAAAAAAAAGAGAAAAAATAAATAAAAATCATTCGAGAGCGGAAGAATTCAAAGCCAACAGTTTTTCGTTTTCGAAAATAGGTCAGGAGCGTATCATATTGCATTGCCAAATAGTTCCGGGCTGTCATTCATACTCGCCCTGCTGGTAAAGGCTCGGTATAATTCGAGAGATGATTGCTGCCAGTGACAAGCGAAAGGTTTGATATAATGTCGAGTCAGTGCGTTCTTAAATGTTGGCTAGACAATTGATTGTTTGACTGTTCTCTTCCTTGTGTGTGTGTGTGTGTGTATATATATATATATATATATATATATATATATATATATATATATATATATATATATATATATATATATATATATATATTTATATACAGTATGTATATGTACAGTATATCAGTTACAGTGAAATGACATAAACACATTATTATTATTATTATTATTATTATTATTATTATTATTATTATTATTATTATTATTATTATTATTATTAAAAAGGATGGCTGTATTATGCGAATTTCTCTTATATAGTGTCTTTTCTATCCTCCTTATGATTCGCTTTTCAGGCTCGGCGATGTTAGTCAGTAACTGGCCGATATTCATGTTGGAAAAGGACAGTGTGCGGAATATTGGAAGTCTTTTATTACAATATTCAATCAGAAATCGTTCGTCTGGATTCAGGTTATCACAATATTCAATCAGAAATCCGCACACTGTCCTTTTCCAACATGAATATCGGCCAGTTACTGACTAACATCGCTGAGCCTGAAAAGCGAATCATAAGGAGGATAGAAAAGACACTATATAAGATAAATTCGCATAATACAGCCATCCTTTTAATAAGACCTGTTTAAAAGGGTCTACTCCTTCATATATTATTATTATTATTATTATTATTATTATTATTATTATTATTATTATTATTATTATTATATTAGGGAGGAGACCTTCTCTGAGGGGAGTTGCCTTAAAATCATAGCTGTTTCCACGGCATTTAATTTATACAGTCTTCCCTATTCTTCTTATTATCTTTTTTTCCTCAGCCTGTAGCTGGTAAATCAGGTTTCCCAAGGACATACAAAGATTTCTGTTTTCTTAGATTTATTTCCTCTGACGTTTCAACCGCGCTCTGGCGTTTATTTTCAAAGAGTGAATGAAATGCCATGCAGGGTACAAGGGTATATAGTGCAAGCGGTGGTGGGGCAGTGGGTGTACAGTTGCCAGGTCGGTTATTCAGCTGCGTTTTGGTTGGTCCCTGGTTATTATTATTATTTACAATACGTTTATACCTCGTATCAGTTTTCCAATTATTATACCGTATAGATGTATTTAAATGCAAGATTTGTATTATTCAAGAGAATTATTATTATTATTATTATTATTATTATTATTATTATTATTATTATTATTATTACTGAAAGTCACAGTATAACATCATAGTATAGATACGTTTATTCACTGTCTGATTGAACTGTTATAAACCTACTTTCTAACCATCACTGTATTCCTATCAATCTATTTCTATTTCTATATATAGTTCTATTCACTTCTCACCATCACTATATTCCTATCAATCTATTTCTGTTTCTATATATAGTTCTATTCACTTCTCACCATCACTATATTCCCATCAATCTATTTCTGTTTCTATATATAGTTCTATTCACTTCTCACCATCACTATATTCCAATCAATCTATTTCTGTTTCTATATATAGTTCTATTCACTTCTCACCATCACTATATTCCTATCAATCTATTTCTGTTTCTATATATAGTTCTATTCACTTCTCACCATCACTATATTCCAATCAATCTATTTATATTTCTATTTATAGTTCTATTCACTTCTCAGCATCACTATATTCTTATCAATCTATTTCTGTTTCTACTTATAGCTCTATTCACTTCTCACCATCACCGTATTCCTATCAATCTATTCCTATTTCTATATATAGTTCTATTTACTCCTCACCATCACTATATTCCTATCAATCTATTTCTGTTTCTATTCACAGAATCTTTTTTCTTATCAAACCCCAAATAGAAATATACAAATGAAATCCCATTCAACAGAGATGAAACACAGGGATTTTCGGAGGATTTTCTCGTTCAACGTAAATGTGGCTGAACAATTTCATCCCTTTACTGCCTATCCACACTTGTATACTTTTTTTTTATTTCCACTGCTTTTTTTTTATTTCCACGGCTGTTTTTCACGGCAATACAGAACCGAAAGAGCCCGGTATAACTGGGTAAAAAATTCTGGTATTATTATTTTTTTTTTACAATATATTGGCTTGTTATTCTTGACTGGCCGGGTGTTTGATAAAGCTTTCTAGCACAATAGGTTTAAAAATATATTGAGGGGAGAAATATTAATTTTTTTGGATGTGTGTTTTGTTAATGATAGATTATAGCGTTGTCGTTTGAAGGGAGATTATATATATTTATACACACACACACACACATATATATATATATATATATTTTATATATATCCAGCATCCGAAGGAGAAAGAGAGTTAGAGGGAGAGAGATAGAGAGAGAGAGTCAGCGAGAGAGTAAAGGATTCAAAGTGAGAAAAAGTCAGAGAGAGAGAGAGTCAGAAAGTGAAAGATAGCCAGAGAAATAGAAAGAGAGAATCAGAGAAAGACAAAGAGAGAAAGCACGACGGAAAAACGAAAGGGGGTAAATCCCAATAATAAAAAGAAAGAGGGTAAAAACTCTCCCCTTTCGGGACGACGAGAGCTGATAGCACGCCTGAAAGCACACTACAAACAAAACCCATCTGACTGAACATTGCACTCCCGGGATAAGCTCAGCAGCTCTCTCTCTCTCTCTCTCTCTCTCTCTCTCTCTCTCTCTCTCTCTCTCTCTCTCTCTCTCTCAAACAGACAGACAAACAAATGTACCAACATCATAGGTGTTGAGACGCCAGTTTTAGTAACCTACAATCTCTCTCTCTCTCTCTCTCTCTCTCTCTCTCTCTCTCTGTGTAGCGTCAATAACCATGATGTTGCGACGCCATTTTTAATAACCAAAAATCAGTCAATCTCTCTCTCTCTCTCTCTCTCTCTCTCTCTCTCTCTCTCTCTCTCTCTCTCTCTCTCTCTCTCTCTCTCATTTTCGTATGAGATCCCAGATGCAAATTAAAATGGCTTTTTCGTCTCGTCTGTGTGTAAAATCTATTTGCGACTGAAATGCAACATAGAGAAGACATTAAGACATCAGTAGGACTCTCAAAATGCATCTGCATGATCGAGTCCCTTTGAAACAAATTGTCCATTTTCTATCAAAGTCTAATATTCATTTTTTTTTTCATCTTCGTCGACGGTGGCTTTTCATTGACTTATTGCTTCAGGAAAGTACCAAGTCTGTGTCTCTCTTACCATCCAGGATGTATGGGGGGAAAGTATGCCTCTCCTCTCTCGCTCTCTCACCATACATGATGTATAGTGAGTTAAAGACACAGTAATTAGCTAAAACAGGAAGTCAGTGACAAAATATACATTAGTATATAACTTTAGATTGAAAAATAAATTTATACTTAATTTTCCCCACCTCGGGTTTGTAATTGGGTTATGCAAATATATAAATATTAATATATAACTTGAGATTCAGATACAGACGTTGGTTTTCTGGTATAGGATTTATAATCAAACCACTGAAATACATCGTATTTCCTTCGTCATGTTTCAGGTATCAAGTATAAAATTGTCTTAGTTACTCTGTGTTTGTCATGTGTCAGGTGTCAAGTATAAAATTATCTCAGTAACTCTGTTTATGTGTCAGGTGTCAATTATAAAACTGTCTCAGTAACTCTGCGTTTGTCATGTATCAGGTGTTAAATATAAAACTATCTCAGTTACTCTGTGTTTGTCATGTGTCATGTGTTAAGTTTAAAATTATCTCAGTAACTCTGTTTATGTGTCAGGTGTCAAGTATAAAACTGTCTCAGTAGCTCTGCGTTTGTCATGTATCAGGTGTCAAGTATAAAACTCTCAGTTACTCTGTTTGTTATGTATCAGGTTTCAAATATAAAATTGTCTGAGGAACTCTGTGTTTGTCATGTGTCAGGTGTCAAATATAAAACTATCTCAGTAACTCTGTTTGTTATGTGTCAGGTTTCAAGTATAAAATTGTCTCAGTAACTCTGTGAGATTAGCAAATTGAAATTCAACCCATTTCATCAGATGCTCTCGCTTGATTTAGTGGGTCCACTTCAAGTTAAAGGTGTGAATAGAACATAAGGGTTCTCGTTATTGCCTAGAAAAAATGAAGGATAGAGTTGAAAATTAGTCGTTCCACTTCAAGATAAAGGTGTTTGGTTGGAACAGGAGGGTTCTCGTTATTGCCTAGAAAAAATAAAGGATAGAGTTAAAAATTAGTCGTTCCACCACAAGTTAAAGGTGTTTGATAGGAACAGAAGGGTTCTCGTTATTGCCTAGAAAGAGAATAAAAGATAGAATTAAAAATTTTTTTTAATTTTCCCCTCATAGAGGTGTAACTTCAAGATGAAGATGTGTATAGGAACAGAAAGGTTCCCGTTTTGGCCTAGAAAAAGAATAAAGGATAGCATTAAAAAGTTAATGAATTTCCCTTCGTATTGACAGACCTGTCTCATTAACTTCTGTAAAACGACGGTTGGAATGAGTTAGAGAAGGGAACTTTACATCCTGCAGAGAACTGTCTAAACCAGATGCATTAACGGAGGCTGATTTGAATAGAACCACGGGGAGCCAAAGGCCTGTGATTTGTGTCTGCAAATAGTTTTCTCAATTTTCTCGGTTTCTCAATTTACTGAATGTAGCCTTTGTGTTTATGAAATTTGGCTGGAATATGTGAATGATTTTAAGTTACTCGAAAGGTATTGGTAAATATTGACATGATTTGAAGCATATACAGTCAGTGATTCATTGGTCTTGTACTTCCTCAGTTTAATTATTGGGTTTGAATACGCACACACACACACACACACACACACACACACACACACACACACACATATATATATATATATATATATATATATATATATATATATATATATATATATATATATATATATATATATACACAGTATATATTTATATATACATATGTATGTATATATCTATATATATTTATATATATATATATATATATATATATTATTATTTATATAAATATAATATATATTTTATATATTGTTAACACTTAATATATATATATATATATATATATATATATATATATATATATATATATATATATATATATATATATATATATATATATATATATATATATATACATATATATAAAGTATATTATTATATTTGTTAACAATATATAAAATATATATTGTTATATAAATAATAGTATATATATACATACAGTAAAACATATGTAAACGTACGTATATATATATATATATATATATATATATATATATATATATATATATATATATAGTATATAGGTGGGCTTGTTCCATATGAATAGGGTTCACCTTCCTAATAATAATGATAATAATAATAATAATAAAAATAATAATAATAATATAATAATAATAATAATACTCTCCTTATCCCCTTTCCATTCAATTATCTCGAGATGTTTGACGGTTTCCAAAAAATCATATTTCGTTATTCTTCGTTCTTTTCCCTTCCCCTATTGTTCTTTTATTGTGATCTCCGTTCACCAGGTTCATTAGTGGACTGTTCTTTTTTTCTCATTTACTGATCTTTTCTTGTTTTTTTTTTACATTACGTTTGAATAAGTGTTTTATTTTTCATTTTTTTCACGCTTGCAAGAGCAAGTATTGTTCATTAGTGCATGTAAGTTCTGAGTTGTCATTAAATTAATTTCGGTTTTCCATATGAAAATATTGTTATGTATATTATGTATATACATACATATGTATATATAGTACATGCATACATATGTATATATATATACATGCATTCATATGTATATAAATGTGTATATATATATATATATATATATATATATATATATATATATATATATTATTGTTTTTATATAACAACATATATTTCATATATTGTTAAGACTTAATTCTGACCTGAAATTCATTTCGGGAACTAATTTATTTACAGAGAAATCAGTAGACTTTCAACAACAAGAATTAGACAGAATAACTTTATATTTCTTCATATTAGGACAATAAAAATTCAATGCCACACAAATTAGTTTCATATACAACTGAATATTGAATCAGTTACAGTTACAGAGTAAAACACATTTGATGCATGTTATAGTATCGTTAAAAAAATCTCTGCTCAGCCTAGCAAACTTAGCAGAGACAAGTATGCATGCTGATTGGTAGTGGGGGTTGTTTTTTTTTAGTTTTCTGTAAAAGAAAACTATTGAGATGGCTATTTGTCTGTCCGTCCGCACTTTTTCTGTCCGCCCTCAGATCTTAAAACTACTGAGGCGAGAGGGCTGCAAATTGGTATGTTGATCATCCATCCTCCAGTCATCAAGCATACCAAATTGCAGCCCTCTAGCCTCCTCAATAGTTTTTATTTTATTTACGGTTAAAGTTAGCCATGATTATGCGTATGGCAGCGCTGTAGGTGCCAACAACACAGGCCACTACCGGGCCGTGGCTGAAAGTTTCATGGGCCGCGGCTGAGTTTCACGGGCCGTGACTGAGAGTTTCATACAGCATTATACGCTGTACAGAAAACTCGATTGTGCCGAAGAAACTTCGGCGCATTGTTTACTTGTTTTTATTTGTTTGTTTACATGTTTTCGAAGCGTGTGAGGAAACCTAGAAAGTTAAAGGTTGATTTTGAATATTATTTCAATATCTGTCTATATTTCTGTGTCAAGCTTCCTAACAATCTTCAAGAATAAAACAGACTCACCCCAGTTAATTAAATATGCCTGGCTAACAATGGCAAACAACACTAAACAGAATTTTCGGCTTCATAATTAAAACGCCAGCCGCTCCGGGAATTTGCATATAGAACACGAAATCGGGCGTTTATTGGAAAATTCGGATTCATCAGCCCTAACGAAATCAATTGGGTATTTACGAATTTATCAAATAATGCATTAACGAGTGTTGGGAATTTTTTGTTATACACAGCTTAATGAACCTGATTCAGCCATTTAACTATAAACAATCGAAATTTGGATGATGTATTCAACGCTGACATTCGGTGAGTACCTAGTAAATATGGATGAAATCTATTCATAAATTGGATTTATGTAGTAAATACGAATGATATCCATTCATGAACTGGATATGTGTAATAAATATGAATGAAATCCATTCATAAATTGGATGTATGTAGTAAATATGGATAAAATCCATTCATGAATTGGTTATGTGTAGTATGTATGAATGATATCCATTCATAAATTGAATGTATGTAGTAAATACGAATGATATCCATTCATGAATTGGTATGTGTAATAAATATGAATGATATCCATTCATTAATTGGATATATGTAGTATGTATGAATGATATCCACTCATAAATTGGATGTATGTAGTAAATACGAATGATATCCATTCATGAATTGGATATGTGTAGTAAATATGAATGATATCCATTCATAAATTGGATATATGGAGAAAATATGGATGAAATCCATTCATAAATTGGGTATATGTAGTAAATACGAGTGATATCCATTCATGAATTGGATATATGTAGTAGATATGGATGAAATGCATTCATAAATTGGATATGTGCAGTAAGTGTGAATGAAATCCGTTGGGTATTTCACGAGTACACTGGATAGGGAGCCTGAACTTCAGATGGTCGGAGGATTCCAAATATTAATATCAGATGTATATAGATTTACATAGCTACTAATAAATATAATACAGGGTTGAAATAAATATTTTTAATTAGACGTTTGTTAGTGTAGCAGACAACTAATAAGATGTAAATGGAATTTCAGTGATAAGTATTTACAGTCTGGAAAATTTAGAATTTTATTTTTTCCATTTTTAATGAAGAATTGTACCTTTGCACATAATTTTTGACTGATTTTGAATGTTAATGATCTCGAAAAGACTCGTGGAATAATTCATGCCCTTGTTTAAGATGCCCAGGTTATTAAAGATACCCAAATTATATACAAACACACACACATGCCAAATTCAGTTGAGGGTCGAATGTAAGTCGAGAGTAAACCCCTTCCAGCTGCCCAATTAAAAGTCACGTATTAGCCCTTTGAACTGAAAGTCTGGGAGCGACTGGTCATATACATATCACTGACAAGTCATAAAACCCAACATATTAAAATATACGTTTGGAAAATAAGGCTTCAAACTGAATAGATCTATGTATTCACCCGAAAGTGGTCGGCATGGAGGGTGAGGGTGAACAGTGGTTAGCCAAGGGAAATAAAAACCCAGAATATTTTGGGAATCACAATAGGACCCCGTGTTGCATAGACATTTTGGTAGAGTATTGCAGATTCCCCCATCTCCATCTGTTGTGTTTCCTTAGCTTTGTGAGTAATTTATTAATCGTATACGACTGAGTTTTCCATCACAATGGCCGTGGGTCGTTTGCAAAACACCAACGATGATTTTTGAAATATGTCGATAAAAATTCTTTCCTTTTTTTTTTATTATTAAATCAACTTACTGTTAAGGGTTCGTTTCCCTCTTGCGAGATGGTTGATAAGGAAAACTAATTTTGATGTTTTCCTTTATATAACATTTATTATTTATTTATTATTATTATCATTTTTATTATTATTATTATTAATAATTATGGAAACGACAGTTATTTATTTATTATTATTATTATTATTATTATTATTTTATTTTTATTATTATTATTATTATTATTATTATTATTATTATTATTATTGCAGGAACACTTGAAAGTAATTCAGTGTCTTGTGACCTCTCTCTCTCTCTCTCTCTCTCTCTCATTTCTCATATCTCTCTCTCTTCTCTCTCTCTCTCTCTCTCTCTCTCTCGTGTTTACAGTAGCATTTCATTATATTTCGTAAGGTGAATCTTTCATTTACTATTTGACCTCATAAGCAATGA
>NC_089790.1:14577500-14587500 GCF_040412425.1 Macrobrachium rosenbergii
ACGTGTCCCTAGGATAGGTAGCCCCTTCATGTGTCATTAAACCCCGAAAAGTAATCCCTTTATGGGTCTCGGTCCACTGGAAGGCGTCCCTTTTAGGACCTAAGTCCTTCGAAAGGAGGGAGGAAGGAAGAAAGGAAGGAAGGAAAGAAGGAAGGAAGGAAGGACTCAGCTGTTCGCTGGTTTTAGTGCTGCTCCGGTGAGTTCACGATCATCAGCTTATTTGCATATTCCATTATGCACCGAGTCGTTCTTTTCCTCAAGTTCAGCCTCCGTTTTCTATGTCGTTTTAACTTTTGGCATTCGGCTCCCGTTTTCTACGTCATTTTAACTTTTAACATTCGCTACATTTTCTATTTTAATTTTTTCAGGTAGGAGTGGGGACCTCTTTACCACTTTTAACACGGGAAATAAGTGGCAAAACATTTGTCAAAAAATATTCAAAAGCATTTATGAACTGTAGTTTCTCTGCCGATGCAAAAACAAAAAATTTATTCTCACGAAATTGAAACAAACCGGTAAAAAAATCGTGTCAAATAATAATTAATCTTGGTTATAAATACACCAAACGTTTTATAACACTGCTAAAATAACACATATTAACCCATCTATAACACTAAATCTCCTGTCAAAGGCAAAGAGATAAACATACTTCTCTCTTTCTTTCTCTCCCTCCCTCTCTCTCTCTCTCTCCAGCCAAAGAGCAGAAAGATGAAGGTGCACTCTCTCTCTCTCTCTCTCTCTCTCTCTCTCTCTCTCTCTCTCTCTCTCTCTCAAAGCAGTTAACAAATTAAAGATTATGTTAAAGACAAGATCTGGCACACAGACACACAAAATCAACAAAAGACTGCTTTAGTTAAAACATACTTAATGAAACGTAACATGTTTAGGATAAGTCGTATGACAAACAACATCATCTTTTCCTCTCCAAAATAGGCTTTTGTTGAGAATTCCGTCAACTTTCTTCGTATAACAAAAAAACGCACTTTCCCCCAGTGAAAGTCATTTTTGAAAAAGTGTAGCGTACAACTCCGGGAAATAGAACAGACTCTTGTAACCGTGGACGGACCTTTTAAAAATCCTTTGTGTCAGCTTCGACGGAGACAAAACAGAAATAAAAAGGTTCTCAATGCGATGGGAATTTTCTGTTTGTAAGTCGTCAAAGGAACGAAAATGTACATCTGTTCTTCAGAGAGAGAGAGAGAGAGAGAGAGAGTGGTGGACTTCAGGCAAAAATACGAGAGAAAAATATTGGAACACTGACCAAAATTTTCAATAACAAAAAATCAGAGCGAATTTTAAACCAAGCGTTTATCCTCCGTTTTGCAACAAAATAGATTTGTTTATATATCTTTACTATATATAATATGAAATTGCTTGTATATTGGTTATTTTCCAAAATGCAAAAAGTAAGACACTGTTGGGTCTCCATGCAATTTCAGAAAGCCGGGAATGAGGGACGATAATAATGTAGAGAGTGAAATTCGAAAACTTAAACATCAATGTAAGTTAGATTAGAAGCTTATTATGGTTTACGTGACTAAATGGCAGTAAAGGTTGATGTAAAAGTGGGAATAATCTGTAAATATTTAAAATGAAAATCAAAGAAACTGCATACAATAAATATGTATATTAACAAAAAAAAACAAAAGTAAAAAATGCGCCGAATTTTCTTCGGCGCAATCGAGTTTTCTGTACAGCCGCTACAGCATATAATCAAGGGCCACCGATAATAGATCTTTCTCTCGGTGGTCTCAGTATATTGCTATATGAGCCTTGGCCCATGAAATTTTAACCACGGCCCGGTGGTGGCCTTTCCTATATCGTTGCCAGAAGCACGATCATGGCTAACTTTAACCTCAAATAAAATAAAAATTACTGAGGCTAGAGGGCTGCAATTTGGTATGTTTGATGATTGGAGGGTGGATGATCAACATATTAATTTGCAGCCCTCTAGCCTCAGTAGTTTTTAAGATCTGAGAGCGGACAGAAAAAAGTGCGGATGGACAGACAAAGCCAGCACAATAGTTTTCTTTTACAGAAAATTCAAAATCATACAAGAACTCAAGATATATGATAAATGAATAAACAGTGTTGAAGAAAAAGCAATTTCCTCGACAACTGTCCTCGGCCAACCATCTCCGCTGACGACAGAGGCTCGTTAGAGCCAGCAGTTACCAAAGCTCAAAGAGAGACATTAATTGGGTATTATGACAGAGGAACCATTGCAGGTAAGGGACAGGTAACTTCACTCAGAATGTGAAGATGTCAATTAAAGTCACCTGTGGAGATGGTGTAGATGCAGTGAAATATGTCATAAACGTGTCAGGTACTTGTTGTATAGATATCGTGAACATGTTGCAAACAAGTCGACGCCTGTAAGTGGAGGACGAATGTTTGGCAAACACTACCAATAAGTCACTGACTTGTATCCAGCCTGTTTGTGGAGTTTGCGCCTTAGTAACACATGTCATAAACATGTCGGATGCTTGTTGTATAGGTGTCGTAAAAATGTTGCAAACAACTCGACACCTGTACGTGGAGGACGAATGTTTGGCAAACTCTACCAATAAGTCATTGACTTGTGTACAACCTGTTTGTAGAGTTTGTGCCTTGGGGTGCGTCCACACTACAGAAACACATGTCATATACATGTCGGCAACTTTTTGTATAGATGTCGCAAACATGTTGAAAACAGGTCGACGACCTTAAGTGACGAATGATTCTTTGGCAATATGTTGCACAATAGTGCATTCACATACTAAAAATAATACATACACACCCACGCACACATTCACACCCACACACACACACACACACACACAGGCATTACTTCCATGAACATACAAAATACAAATAGCCCTTGTTCCCTTCCATAAACCTGAGTGTGTTGAAAACCCGTTCTCTAAAAACTAAGCTTCCCTTAATGTTGTAAATAAAACTGCAACATTTTCTCCGTCTCTTAAGATTTACAGACGAACACCGCAATCTATTTTGGCCGTTCTTGCCTTCATCAGTATGGATTAAATTCCCTTGCGCCATCTGTTCTCAGGTTTGGAGAGAAATATTGGGACATTTTCAGTTTGGCGATTTTATTTATTTTTTTCCCCTGAATTTTTGGAAAGGGATGTTGTATTTGTATCGTGAAAAAAATTTTATGTGGAAAGAGGAATGTATCACAAAAACTGTAGATAAAATAAGTATATATATGTATATATATATATATATATATATATATATATATATATATATGTGTGTATATATACATAATGCCACAACATTCAGATCGCACTTATAACACGACTCTGGCATTAAAATTGACTTCCTTATCAAAGCAAACAAATCGAGAAGCCCAACTAATCTAGAACAATTAATTTCCGTTATCGCCGAATACCGCAGCTCATTACGAATGGAAATTACGGCGTTGCTATTCTAATATTTCCTCATTAACTACCTAATCCTACCAGGGCAACCTCTGGACCCTTAAATGAGCAAAGTTTTGGGAGGTCGGACTGCATAAATGCTCTTTGCTGGGGAATGTATTCAGGCACCATTAGCCCTCTTCGGGAAGTCGTTCGGGAACTTATAATGTCATGAGCGATGTTTACTGCGATTCTAAGGCTTGGGCGATCAAAAATGAAATAAAATCGTGAACGAATATTTATGCAAAATATATTAAAGGTTGTATAAAATATTCGTGAGTGATATGATGTCATTAAATATACTTACTGCGATTCTAAGGTTTGGGTGATCAAAAATGAAATAAAGATATGAAAAGATGATGTTATGCAAAACATTTCAGATGTCATATAACGGCTTGGGTGATCAGATATTAAATGAAATTATGAACGAATTTTTGTGCAAAATATTTTTAATGTTATATAAAATGTTGTGGGCAGTATTTACATTTGTTTTAACGATATTAAACACAGCTGTAGGCACCGTATCTCCATAAGACTTCATTACTATATCAATTCTCTCTCTCTCTCTCTCTCTCTCTCTCTCTCTCTCTCTCTCTCTCTCTCTCTCTCTCAGAAAAGGTATTGTTATTTCGATAGATTTTCAGTAAACTCTCTCTCTCTCTCTCTCTCTCTCTCTCTCTCTCTCTCTCTCTCTCTCTCTCTCTCTCTCTCTCTCTCTCTCTCTCTCTGAAATAAGACCAACATCATTCGCATTCAATGCAATATCCTAAGAAATAATTTGATATCCCAGTTATGGTTCACTGAAGTTATCTTACATTTTGTCATGTACATTTAGGTGAAGTGTTTCTAGTTATGCACAAAAACATGGTAATATTGCTCTGATTATCGTGGAGAGAGAGAGAGAGAGAGAGAGAGAGACCCCATACCTTTGAAACTCCATGTTTCAATTACATAGTCGTTCCAAAACATTCACATTCAAATGCTTCACATACTTATGAGAAATTCCTCATCAGCAATAAACATGACACGCACATCTCTTACCTTGTATAGTTACAAGGATGGAACAAAATTAGCGTTAACCTTAACGAAATCTCTCAAACGCAAATAACAACAATAACACAATTCACAGTTAAATATTGTATCTATCTCGCTATGATTAGATTTCTGAATGTTATCAATAAGCTGCTCCCGTAACGAAAGGAGGGAAGTATTATTGCTTTTGTGTCTTACGGCATATCAAATTACCTCTTCTCTAATTAGTTGCTTTAAATGAATCACTCCGGGACCCTAATTTGATATCCAGTGTCAGGTCAAGGCTTCCCAATATATGGGGGATGGTTAAATGAATATCTTTCTCACGTTAATTGTTTTGTGGATGTTAGACGTAACTTTCCCAAGTTAACTTTCGGTGTTGTGTTGAGAATTTACCTCCTTTTAAACATTCTATTTAGCTTGAGAGAAAGTGCTCCCATGCACTTTTCCTCCAATAATTTTTTCGTCCAAACACTTTTCGTCCAATAGTTTCTCATGTCCAGACACGTTTTGCCCATTAAATTTTTTTTCAAACGCTTTTCATCCATTAAATTTTTTTTGTCCAAACGTTTCTTGTTCAAACACTTCTTGTCCATTCACTTGTCCAAACATTTTTCTTCCATTTTATAATTATTTCCAAGTATTTTTCGTCCATTAATTTTTTTTCTCCAAACACTTTTCATCCAATAATTTTTTTTACCCAAACATTCTTTGACTATTCTTTTTTTTTTTTTTTGTCCCAAAACTTTACGTCAAATTTTTTTGTCCAAACATTTTTCGTTCAAACAAATCTTGTCCATTCATTTATCCATACATTTTTCATCCATGAAATCCTTTTGTCCAAACTTTTTTGTCCACATACGTTTACCCTTTTTTTATTTTTTTCCAGATATTTTTCGTCCATTAATTTCTTTTGTCCAAACACTTTTTTGTCCAAGGTCTACTTGCCCATTTATTCAAACACTTTCGCCCAATAATTTTTTTCCTCAAACATTTTTCGTCCAATAACCTTGTGTGGCCTAATACTTTGCAGCCATTAAGATACCTTAGTTTATTTTCATTCCCCAAAGGAAACTTGTGTTTAGTTCTGAGAAAAAATCTCATTTTTTAAAAATTTCCTCTACCATCTAATAACCCAGAACCCAATATAGAAAGCAGAAGTGGAAGATAGGGAGAGAGGAAGGAAATGGAAGTGGTTGGAATTTAGGGAAGGGGGTTAGCAATAGGAAGGAAGCAAGAGGATGGGTGGATGATGGAAGAGTGAAAAATTAAAAATGGAAAATAAAGAGAAGTCCAAGACATTGATAGGAAAAAAGAGAGAAGATTTTGAAGGTGTTTAAAAAAATATATATATATATATATCTCTCTCTCTCTCTCTCTCTCTCATTCATTCAAAATCCAGGAACGGGAACACAGTACTAAAACTAGATACTTTTAAAACTTAAAAAAAAACTCCTTTTGCTGAATAAAAAAAATACAAAGGTAAGGTTACACTACCTTCTTGTAGCCATTGCCTAGAGTGCTACTTTTTTTCCCTTTTATGTGAGACAATCATAAACGTCTACATAAAAATTCTCCTGTGTGTTTATTGCTGGAGTAAAAGTCATTGAATGGCTAGGAGTGAAAATAAGGGCCTATCTGTGGTGGGTTTTTTTCATAAGCCTAAGTAGTTTTTTTTGTGATAGCATCTTCTTCTCCTCTTCTTCTCTTCCTCTTCCTCTTCTTCTTCTTCCTTTCATCAACTTTCCACGTAAATCATCCCCGACTGGAACCTAGAATCTGGAACCTGGAACATGGAACCTGGAAGCTTTCCAGGGGCGAACCGCCACCCCTCAGCCGATCTCGTCCGCAATCCACTAAACTCGATGATGTGTAACTCTACAACTCAACTTTTGTCGATGTGAAGAATAGTGTAGGAGGAAGTGAAGGCATTAAAAATAATGAAGGAGGGAGTGAAGGGGTAGGAATAATGAAGGGGAGAGTGAAGGTACAAAAATGTAGAGGGCAGAGATAAAGGAGATAAAGGCCTTTATGAACAGCCTAAATTCCTACCAGTTTTCAAAGCATCTGTCTCCGTAGACTTTATATATATATATATATATATATATATATATATATATATATATATATATATATATATATATATATATATATATATATATATATATATATACATATACATATATATATCTATATATATATCTATATATGTCTGTATATATATAAGACCTAGAAAAACTCAGTCTTGTCTGAAACCGTCGGCTGAATTATAAAAATATCGAACTCTAGCTGGTGATCAAAAAACCATTAGACCAACTGTACAAAACTCTCATTAGAGAGAGAGAGAGAGAGAGAGAAGTCGTCCCCTTATTTCCCTTTGAAAAGGAATCGCCTGTATCGTATGACACACTCGTAAATAAACTTTTATTAACAGTTAAATAAGGATCGAGAGAGAGAGAGAGAGAAAGAGAGACCTTTAGAGAGAGAGAAGATTTTATCTGAGAGAGAGATTTAGAGTATGTATAGAAAATAGTACCTTTAGTTTGCACCATAAAATTTTTCTGATTTCGAGCATTTAGTGTGTGTATATATATATATATATATATATATATATATATATATATATATATATATATATATATATATATATATATGCATATCACAGTATATTATATGTATGTATATGCTATATATATATATATATGTGTGTGTGAATATATATGTATATACATATATATTTATATATTAAGCTATTCCTTACTTTTATCCATTCCATAAAAAAATATCAATATAAACCTAAATATTTCTGAACGGTTACATCTCTAGATAAATTCCCATTTCCCTTAATGTGTTTGTTTTTTGCCTTTCCTTTCAGTTAACACAATATAGAAAAACGTAGATAAGAAATATTATATGTTTTGTGAGAATGGCACAGCTCGACCTATTCCCACTGGGAGGGAACCATTCAATAAATTAGAGAGGACAATGGGTCCTTCTAAAAAAGAAAAAAAAGGCGCCTGCCATTACCATAACCTAGATTTTTTTCCTTTGTGTCTGAGAGACGTGTCTGAAAGACATGTTTCAAAGACGTGTCTGAAAGAACTCGCGTTTTTATATGCTATTTTTATCGTGTGTTATTATTTCATTCTTCCATTATCAGTATAGTTCTCTCTCTCTCTCTCTCTCTCTCTCTCTCTCTCTCTCTCTCTCTCTCTCTCTCTCTCTCTCTCTCTCTCTCTCTCTTGTAAGAGCCAGATTTTTGCATATTGCCTTTGAAAATCAAGGTTTTCCTGATAGGTTTATATATATATGTGTGTGTTTGTGTGTGTGTCGTGTGTGTATAAGGGAGAGATTGGTAACTTCCTATCCAATCTGTTTAACAAAAGCTGCTTCATATAATTTTACATGAAACGACTTTGATAAACCTTAATGAAAATCCCCAAAATAATCATTTTTCAATGACAGAATATACAGTAAAATTACCAGTCTCTGATTTTCTTAGAAAATCGTAACGATATTGTAATCAACAAGTAGATACAAACAGATGCAAGTAGATACTGCTTGTACATGCAATCTCAAAATGTCTCTACTAACCTAAAGGGCTAGAAAATTAAATAACAAGGCGGGGGTATCATATTATTTAATCTCAGATTAAATCCCGCTTTGGATCACTCTACCTGGAATCTCTCCTTTCCTAGAAGTCAGAGGTATATTTAGATATTCTAATCTCATTATCGTATCTCATTTCTAAAACGTCTGAATCCTTTCAGTGGCGTAAGAACTCTGTAATAGCAAAAAGATTGATTTATTTTTGTTTAATGATAGGGTTTGCTAGTCTGTATGAGATGATAGTATCAGTTATAAGATATCTGGAGAATTTGATTGACAGGTGAAAAGAATTAGGTGACGTGATCAGCTGATATGAATCATTACATTTTTCCATTGATTTCTTATGGGGAAAAAATCATTATTTGTTAATAATAACAAGTATTAGTATTTGTTAATAACATGCTGATGGCTACTTTTACTTGGATATGTCATATATATATATATATATATATATATATATATATATATATATATATATATATATATATATATATATATATATATATATACTGTATATATATGCATTATATATGTGTATCTTCGACACCTGTGAGAATGAGCCTGTGCCCCTTGAGAGAGAGAGAGAGTCGTAAATCTCGTGTTTGCACGACACCTGATCTGAATTATTCATCATCTGATTATTTGTCTTTTCACCATCAATTTATTCAGGTAATTTCCTAATTCATTCCCAATTAAAAATTTAATATAGGTAGAAATATGTCCGCTTTCTAAATAGGCTAAACTCAAACTTATTAGCCCCTCCCTGAAAAAGCCAATCAAAAAATGGAAAGCTACGATCATTTAACATCTCAGTAATGAAGTTTTCCAAGACACTAATTTACCTAATCCATCAAAAAATGTCTTCCTTATAAAGACTTCCATCATCTCATCTGATATCTTTAAAATATCAGGGAGATAAAGACCAGAAGATCAGCAGACCATGAAACTAACACTCGATCGTGTTTATGGAAAAGTTCGTGATTTGGAAAATAAGATGCCCCGAGATGAGATGAATCACCCAGTACACGGTTCGTGTTCCCTTGGCTTCTAATCAAAATTTGGCTAATTAAGATGACGAGATTATGGTTAGAGGGAGGAAGCTAATTTAGATATTAGAAGGAAAGGGAAATTCATGTTGGTATGGGTAGAATGTGTTTTCAGTGATATTTTAACTACAAGTTTTCGCCTTCAAAATATTATCTGATTTGATGCACTCAAACGATTATATAGAGAATTCAGTACAGTAAACAAACAAAAAATGAGCCAAGGTTCCTTCGGCGCAATCGAGTTTTCTGTGCCGCGTATAATGCTGTATGATCCGCGGCCCATGAAAGTTTCAGCCACGGGCCGGTGGTGGCCTGTCCTATAGCGTTGCCAGACGCACGATCATGGCTAACTTTAACGTTAAATAAAATTAAAACTACTGAGGTTAGAGGGCTGTAATTTGGTGTGTTTGATGACTGAAGGGTGGATGATCAACATACCAATTTGCAGCCCTCTAGCCTCAGCAGTTTGTAAGATCTGAGGGCGGACAGGAAAAGTGCAGACGGACAGACAAATAGCCATCTTTATAGTTTTCTTTTACAGAAAACTAAAATTCACTTTATTTATTAAGTGTGTTCTATTCCCTCTGCATATCCAGAAATCGTCTCCGTCATTGTAACAAAGTTGTAAGTTCAGTGATGTAATAGGTTAGAGTCAGGACAAAAAGATATTTCTCTACCTGGGTAATTCCAGGTGAGTCCAGATAAGTGACCTGTAGGTAGTGTTGTTGTCTTCCTAAATTTTGTAACCTATAATTTTTTTTAGAGAGAGAGAGAGAGAGATGAATACAGAGCTCAAGAAACTCTTCTTAAGAAAAGTTTTGTCAAATGATTTGTTTATATATACATATACGATTAATTATGTACATTAAGAAGGAGAGAGAGAGAAATATATGA
>NC_089790.1:14592500-14600000 GCF_040412425.1 Macrobrachium rosenbergii
AACACAGCCAACATCAAAGAAGAGATACGACAGAGACCTGGAACTTTTGATAAACTATTACTGAGGTCGAGGGAATATGTCTTGTATTTGTATACCGAAGTCAACTTGCGTTTGCCCCAAGGTTCCTGTGAAAACTTGTCTAACTGCTTTTGTAAGTAAAGGTTTTCCTAGCTACTTTTGTAAGTAAGGACATGAGTTTTTTGAAAGATTAAAGAATTGTCAAACTACTTTTTCAAGTAAAGGCTTTCCTAGGTACTTTTGTAAGAAGAGGACATGGATTTTTTTAAAGATTCAAGAGTTGTCTAACTACTTTTGTAAGTAAGGACATGGGTTTTTTGAAAGATTAAAGAGTTGTCTAACTACTTTTGTAAGTAAGAACATGGGTTTTTTGAAAGATTAAAGAGTTTTCTAACTACTTTTGTAAGTAAGGACATGGGTTTTTTGAAAGATTCAAGATTTATCTAACTACTTTTGAAGGACATGGATTTTTTGAAAGATTAAAGATTTGTCTAACCACTTTTGTAAGTAAGGACCTGGATTTTTTGAAAGATTAAAGAGTTGTCTAACACTTTTGAAAGACATTGATTTTTTGAAGGGCATGGATTTTTTGAAAGATCAAAGACTTGTCTAACTCTTTTGAAAGACATTGATTTTTTGAAAGATTAGAGTTGTCTAACTCTTTTGAAGGACATGGATTTTTTGAAAGATTAAAGAGTTGTCTAACTACTTTTGTAAGTAAGGACATGGGTTTTTTGAAAGATTAAAGATTTATCTAACTTATTTTGGGACATGGATTTTTTTGTAAGTAAGGAAATGGATTTTTTGAAAGATTAAAGAGTTTTCTAACTACTTTTGTAAATAAGGGCATGGATTTTTTGAAAGATTAAAGAGTTGTCTAACTCTTTTGAAGGACATGTATTTTGTGAAAGCTCAAAGCGTTGTCTAACTCTTTTGAAGGACATGGATTTTTTGAAAGATTAAAGAGTTATCTAACTCTTTTGAAGGACATGGATTTCTTGAAAGATTAAAGAGTTATCTAACTCTTTTGAAGGGCATGGATTTTTTGAAAGATTAAAGAGTTGTCTAACTCTTTTGAAGGGCATGGATTTTTTGAAAGATCAAAGAGTTGTCGAACTCTTTTCAAGGACTTGGATTTTTTGAAAGATTAAAGGGTTGTCTAACTCTTTTGAAGGACATGGATTTTTGAAAGATTAAAGAGTTGTCTAACCCTTTTGAAGGACTTGGATTTTTTGAAAGATTAAAGAGTTATCTAACTCTTTTGAAGGGCATGGGATTTGTCTAACTCTTTTGAAGGACATGGATTTTTGAAAGATTAAAGATTTGTTTAACTCTTTTGAACGACATGGATTTTTGAAAGATTAAGGAGTTGTCTAATTCTTTTTGAAGGACATGGATTTTTTGAAAGATTAAAGAGTGTCTAACTCTTTTGAAGGACATGGATTTTTTGAAAGATTAAAGAGCTGTCTAACTCTTTTGAAGGACATGGATTTTTTTGAAAGATTAAAGAGCTGTCTAACTCTTTTGAAGGACATGGATTTTTGAAAAATTAAAGAGTTGTCTAACTCTTTTGAAGGACATGGATTTTTTGAAAGATTAAAGATTTGTCTAACCCTTTTGAAGGACATGGATTTTTGAAAGATTAAAGAGTTGTCTAACTCTTCTGAAGGACATGGATTTTTTGAAAGATTAAAGATTTGTCTAACTCTTTTGAAGGATATGGATTTTTTGAAATACTGAAGAGTTGTCTAACTACTTTTGTAAGTAAGAACATGGATTTTTTGAAAGATAAAGAGTTGTCTAACTCTTTTAAAGGACATGACTTTTTTGAAAGAGTTGCCTAACTCTTTTGAAGGACATGGATTTTTTGAAAGATTATAGAGTTGCCTAACTACCTTTGTAAGTAAGAACATGGATTTTTGAAAGATTAGAGTTGTCTAACTACTCTTGTAGGTAAGGACATGGATTTTTTGCAAGAATAAAGGGTTGTCTAACTACTTTTGTAAGTAAGAGCACGGATTTTTTGAAAGATTAAATATTTGTCTTAACTCTTTTGAAGGACATGGATTTTTTGAAAAATTAAAGAGCTTTGTAAGTAAGGACATGAATCTTTTGAAAGATTGAAGACTTTTTTACCTGGTTTAGTAAGTAAAGATATGATTTTTTTGAAAAATTAGAGTAAAGATTTTTCCAACTGCCTTTTTGAGTAAAGGCTCTTCTAATTATTTTTGTAAGTAGGGACACAAGTCTTTGGAAAGATTAGAAATGTTAGTATGTATCTTTTATTCCACTAAAGTTTTGTATAGAATTTTTTTAACATTTTCTGATTTATTTCTGTTCTTGTGCATAAAAATCATTCATTTATCTATTCAACACAAAGAAGGAGAGAGAGAGAGAGAGAGAGAGAGAGAGAGAGAGAGAGAGAGAGAGAGAGAGAGAGAATGTGTTTGTATTTGTCTGATATTATCAAAAACATTTTCCTCCAGTATTAAAACCTTTTTTATAACAGGGGCATTATTTAGCTAGTACTTCCTTGAAATAAATCCCTTTTTATGCTTTCAAAGTATTTATTTTATTTAATCACACTTTCCATGTTCTTTAATAAAAAGAAAACATCGTTTCCTTGGAATATAACCCCTTTTTGAAAAAGGATTTAAAAATTTCCTCCAAGTCAGATTTATAAATCTCTTTCGTCTGAATATTTTTCATTACCCAGTTCTTTGTTCCTGAAAACATATTTCAATATTAATTTCATAATTCTCTTCCTTTCATTCTTCCTTCTTCCGTGTTTTCTCTCTCGTATTCTTTTCGGTGTCGTCTTTTGAGCCAATTCTCCTGGTTTAGCTTTTCCTAATTTTTCTTTCTACGAAGAAAAAATAAAAGTGATTTTTCACAATTTTATTGAGAGAGAAACACATTTAATTGCTTGATACAAAAATTACTTCTAATTAGCGGAGGTTTTTTGATATTTGGAAGATCTATGAAAAGTATTTAGTGAGATCCGTTTTACCTAAAATGATAATGAGTTATCCATGCCAAGTCTCACGACTGTGAGATATTATCTCAAGCTAGCTTGATCTCATTAAAATGTTTTCACAATATCTATGTTCATGAAATTAGTAATACATTCCCCTACTGCTGAATATTTCAGTTCATTAGGAAACTGTCATTAACAGTTAAACAGGTGAATGACTTCTTGCTTCTGAAAGTGAATTGCAGACGAAAACACGACGATTTAAAGTTACTGAAATATAGAATGTGTACACGCCTGTTAGAACAAGATGGCAAAGTCATTTACACTAAATCGAAGATGACCACAAGTCTCGCTTGATTTCCTAAATAACGCGACAACAGGTCTTGCGTGATTTCCAAAATGCAGATTAGAACGTTTTCAAATGCTTCTCTTAAATGAAACTTAATTTAATGACACCGTATCAGTTACAAAGTCTTTTTTATTAAAGAAATCTAAAAGGTTGCCATAAAATAGCTGGAATTTTTGCATTTTTACGGATTGTACCAGTTTTCAAATGTAACTTTTCCCAAAGCTTTAACAATTCGTTTTGTTACGAATCGATTTTTTTTTTACCAACATCCTTCGCTCTCTCAGTATTTTGGTTTCTCGAAAATATTTTGTCTCAGATTTTAAAATTTTATATTATAAAAACGCAGTATTCAGGCTAATTGCTTAGTTATTATAGTTCATATCAACCAGCTGTGTTCAGGTTCAATAAAATTATTATTCAGATGACTACATCTCAGTGTCTTGATATCAGAACTCTGTCTGCAAATAAAGAAAGTGCTTTAAGGTATCCTGGAGGTACATAAGCGTGAATAAAGAGTGTATTCGTATATATGTGTGTGCACAGACTCTCTCCCTATCAATTGCGAGGGGTAGGATTCCTAACGACTCTCGAGGTAGAGGGGAAGGAAATTCAGGAACAACAAATGCTATATCTTTCAGGCTAAACCGTTTCGGGGTTATATAGTCTCTCTCTCTCTCTCTCTCTCTCTCTCTCTCTCTCTCTCTCTCTCTCTCTCTCTCTCTCTCTCCTCCGTGTTTGGGAAAGCGTTCTCTCTCTCTCTCTCTCTCCGTGTTTGGGAAAACGTTTTCTCTCTCTCTCTCTCTCTCTCTCTCTCTCTCTCTCTCTCTCTCTCTCTCTCTCTCTCTCTCTCTCTCTCTCTCCATGTTTGGGAAAGTGTTTTCTCTCTCTCTCCATGTTTGGGAAAGAGTTCTCTCTTTCTCTCTCTCTCTCTCTCTCTCTCTCTCTCTCTCTCTCTCTCTCTCTCTCTCTCTCTCTCTCTCTCTCTCTCTCTACTGGCCAAAATCGGCTTCGTTTCTAAGCACTTTGGTGCGTTTTCTGGAAAACAAAAAGACTCTTGCTGTCCACTCGGCGAGATATTGGAAACTGCGGCCCCGTTGATTTACAAAACTGCTTAATTGAAAATCGGTAAAACGTAACGAGAAATAGAAATAGAGAAATAGAAACAGAAGGCTTGATGTCAATAGAAGTTCCGTTCACTCAGTAGATTAAGGGTTGGTTTGCTTCGGCTTTATGTTCGTGTATGTCTTTATAAATTTCATGGCGTATTGAGAGGATAGTTTAGTATTTAATAACTGAACACACACGCATACACATATATGTATGTGTTCAGTTATTAACGACTAAACTATATATATTATATATATGTGTATAGTTATTGTGTGTATATATAGCTATTATATATAAATATATATATATATATATATATACATATATATATATATATATATATATATGTATGTATGTATGTATGTGTGTATATATATACAGTATATATATATATATTATATATATATATATATATATATATATATATATATATATATGTGTGTGTGTGTGTGTGTGTGTGTGTGTGTGTGTGTGTATGTATGTGTATGGTAATAGCCACAATGCCCTCTTAACTTCTCGTATTCTTCACACTTTTTGGATACGGGAAGTGGGTTCGATCCCCGCTACCAGACATCAGAATGTCTTCATATCTCTTGCATTTGGATCTAAGGCTCCATAGTGACCAATTTTAAAAGTGTAGGGCTAAATTTTGTTGATATTACATCTGAATTAATTTATGCTTGGAAAGCCCCTGTTATTCTGGCATTCAGATGATGTACTTGAAAGCGTAATAAGTATTCTATCACATAAAAAGTGAAGAATTTATTTTTTTAAACTAATAATTTAATTTCATAAAAAGTTAATAATTTCACTTTATTTCCATTTCATATTTTATGTTCAAACTAAACAGTTTATTTTCATTTCATCTTATTTTATGTTCAAATCACCTAGAACAATCAACCTTTCCCATTCTCTATAGAGATAAAGCTATTTAAAGTATATTATATGAACGTTTTAATAAATTTGTATGTGCAATCCCGTATCCACGTGTCAGCTTATAACAAAGAATCCTTTACCTGGAAATATTTACAAGTGAACGTGTTTGTTTGTGTGTGTGTGTGTGTGTGTATGTGTGTTGATGTCAATATTACGTAACTCCGTGAAAGAAAAAAGAATTTAAAAAAGCTGAATGTCTCCTAGACGTTACGGAACCTTGAGATGAGATGGATATTCGTACAGCTATTGTTGACTCCAACAATGGAAGAAATCATCTGAAAAAGATTCAGACAACGAAGCGAAACTGGGGTGGATGTTGAGATGTGATGGTATTGAATATTTCTTCTTGTTTTCTTTTTTTTATATTTTTATCCTAAGCCGAAGACTGGAGGACGAATATTTCTTGAAGAGATAAAAAAATTTAATTTTTTTATTTTTTAGGGGATTTTGTCAGTTATGGGGCATAAATGCTATTGAAAAGGTCGATTGTAATCTGAACCCAGAGGTGAAGTGGATCTCTCTCTCTCTCTCTCTCTCTCTCTCTCTCTCTCTCTCTCTCTCTCTCTCTCTCTCTCTCTCTCTCTCTCTCTCTCTCTCTGTATGACAAAGGCACAGAAACACAAGCGAATATCAGCAGGTGATTTTTATCATAATGTCACACTCGTGTTGCCATGATAATACTCTAAGTACATTTTCTATTTTTTAATTAACTGCCATTGCCAGAAAATGCTTTATATATTTAAGAGTTACGCTTACAAAATATTCTTTACGTAAAATAAATTCGTTTTCCCCAAAATACCGTTTTTTAAACTTCTCACTGAGAGAACTTATATTTTTATAATTACAACAGTTTTAATCATTTAAGGCTTATCCTTGCAAATTATTCTGTATGGGATATAAACTCATTTCCCCTAAGTACCCTTTTTAAACTACTTACCAAAATAACTTTTATATTTTTATAATTTCAATCGTTATGACTTCGTCAAAGTTAACCTCCATAGGGGTTAATGAAGTGCACTTGTGTATGAATAAAACATAATAAAATAACTTATAGAAAATATTAACAAGAATAATATAAAAAATATTAACACGAATAATATAATCAGCAGAATTTGAGAAGAGCAATTGAAAACAGAGGGGTGGCTAATGAAGAAGATTTGTTGATATTCATCGTTGATAATATTAGAAAGAGAAGAAAGAAAATAGACGGAAGAGAGTGGAATAATAACAAAATACTGGTAATGATGATTATTGCAATCATGACAAAAAAAATTCATCATTGCAAATTTCCATCGATAAAGAATTTATGAGTATTATTAGATAAATAAAAGTTATGAATCTTCAAGGGAAGACAATTCTTGAAGAGAAACTGTTATTGTATCAATAAATAAAATGGCAATTGCGAGTAATTGAACATATCGCTATTTCAGATGATGTAAGTTTAATGAAACAGAAAGAATAATAATTGCCAAACGTAGGGAATAATGAATAAGTAAAGATGGGCTGAACAATATTAATTACACATGTTACAATATAAGAGTCAGCAGACGCTGATTTCATTTTCGTAATTTATAACTGATTTTAAATGTGTCTAACTTCAAGTTCAATCAACATTTGACATTTCTCCATAACTCGAAATTGGAATTTCCTAAACTCAATGATAATATTGTCACCTGTAATTCTTGTACCAGTATAAGACGTAAGAAGAATTATGACATTGATGAATTTTTGAAGATTTGGGCACATATGACCCTGTATGAAATAAAAATGGCCACTTTGGACTGTCCCAGAATCTGGTCGAGAATAAAATATACTGAAATAAAAAAAGAGAGAGAGAGAGATTTTGACAAATTCAAATATGCAGGATTTTCACCTATATGTAAATGCCTCTTTCATTTATTCCAGTTTCTCATGCAGATAACAAAGCTCAGCTTTAAGAACGTCATGGTACGCTCTCTCTCTCTCTCTCTCTCTCTCTCTCTCTCTCTCTCTCTCTCTCTCTCTCTCTCTCTCTCTCTCTCTCTCCATGTTTCACGCGAAGGGTTATTTACTTTACCTCAAAAAGAATATCACATTTTTTCAAATGGAGTGTAAGCAAGTATCGTGAAGTTGGTCT
>NC_089790.1:14605000-14610000 GCF_040412425.1 Macrobrachium rosenbergii
GCCGTGGAAAGACACGTTAATTGACATATTTAACATATTACGTTTAAATATGACTTTTAACATTCCAAGTCACGCCTTGGGAAAGTATACTGAATATGATTAACATTTCACGGTTAACTATGACTTTAAACATTCCAAGTCACGCCTTCGGAAGGTACATCGAATATAATTAACATATCACAGTTAATTTTTACTTTTAAGATTCCAAGTCACGCCTTGGGAAGGTACATTGGACATAATTAACATATCACATTTAATTATGACTTTTAACATTGAATATATATAATCAACATCACATTTAACTATGACTTTTAACATTGAATATAATTAACATATCACATTTAATTATGACTTTTAATATTGAATATAATTAACATATTTAATTATGACTTAACATTGAATATAATTAGCATATCACATTTAATTATGACTTTTAACATTGAATATAATTAACATATCACATTAAATTCTGACTTTTGCCATCACGGGTCACGCCATGGAAAGACGCGTTAATTGACATATTTAACATTACATTTAAATATAACTTTTAACATTCCAAGTCACGCCTTGCGAAGGTACATTGAATATAATTAACATGTCACAGTTAATTATAATTTTTAACATTCCAAGGCATGCCTTGAGAAGGTACATTGAATATAATTAACATACCACGTTAAATTATGACTGTTAACACCACGATTCGCGTCGTGGAAAGACGCGTATCCACGAAATTCCATCGTCAGTTTTAGAAGCTTTCCAAAATTCTCAAATTTGTTGTATTCTGAATTCGGTCGCGAAAAACGTGCAGATGAACCGAGCCTTTGCTCAATTAAGGCCCCAGCGAGACTGAACGAGTGTTATTTGCTTAATGAGGGGCGATTAAAATGCACGACTCTACTGTCAGTCATAATGAGAGAGAGAGAGAGACGTGACGGCGTCGCGTTGGCTCTGTTTTGGTCGCTGGCTTTAACTCTGAGCTATAACACCAGCGAACACTGTAACGTTCGTTTGTTTACATCACGTTTTAGTGCCCTATAAACTCAGGTAATGGAATGAATGTAATAAGGATAAGTAAGATGAATAATTGAATCGAAAACAGATTTAAAATAAATATAGAAATTAAAAAATTAAGAACATAACATTTGAGTGAGCTGCAACAACCAGCTAGTGTTTAGTTATTTGAGTTGGCAAGTTAAAAATAAATGTTAGTTATAATTTCATTAATGAGAGAGAGAGAGAGATGACTGTATTCGCAAGGAATAACATTTATTCCATACAAGGAAACAATACGAGATCAGACAGAGAGAGAGAGAGAGAGAGATAACTGAAATTGTAAGAAACACCATTTATTTGAAAACAAGGAAACATGAAGAGATCACAGAGAGAGAGAGAGTATTGTAAGGAATACTATTTATTTCAGTACAAGAGAACATAATTCAGCCTCAACAGTTACAAACTCTTAAAAAAAAAAATTCAGATATTTCCCATCTACCTGAAAATTATAAACAATTAGGTTGTTGCCTCCACTGTACATATGTTTCTGATCTAATTCCGCAAGAGAAATTGTTTTCCAGTGTTGTTTCGCTTCCCCGGAGTGAAAAGGTCCCAGATTTTTAAATGGTGTTGCGTCTGTTAACACGGTCGCTGGTGTTGTTGGGCGTCTAGAGTTTCGGAAGGTATATTTTTGAAATGTTGTTTCTCTGGTAAATTTCCTTAATTTGGTTGCTGTTATTTTGTATTTTTGTGATGTTTATATATATATATATATATATATATATATATATATATATATATATATATAATATAGTATATATATATATATATATATATATATATACATCAATATATACTAGTATATATATTTTTATCAATATATATATATATATATTTTTTTATATATATATATATATATACAAGTGACTTAACAAATTAGTAAGTAAATAGATAAAAATGCATGTAACAAAATTGACGAATTAATAAATAAATCGATAAAAGTGTAAGTAAAATACAAAAGACTATTAAAACGAGGCGTAGCATTCTCTTAAACGTATTTGACATCCATGCAAAACATAGCAATGGACACTTTACATTGCACCTACAGTAAATCCTTTGAACACCCTTACTGAAAATCATGCAGATTCACAGGTAATTACCAAAAGCCAGTACTTAATTACTTATACATCTCATTTGCCACGGAACCCATTGTCATCAAATCCTCTGACTGACAGTGTGCTAATCGAAATCTCATTTATGTCATTTAATAGAGTTCTAATTGTCTAATAGTCCGGCGCGTTTCGCTAATGACGTTTTGAAATAGATTCCACTGTTATTAATCACTCACTTTGTCGTGAGTTTGTGAATTTGGAATTTCTGTCTCAGGTGAATGGGGCGTCTGTTATTATTATTATTATTATTATTATTATTATTATTATTATTATTATTATTATTATTATTATTATTATTATGCCAGCCAATAAGTAAACTTATTATTATTATTATTATTATTATTATTATTATTATTATTATTATTATTATTATTACGCTAGCCAGTTTAGGAAAAGTAAATATTTTTATTATTATTATTATTATTATTATTATTATTATTATTACGAGAGCCAATTTAGGAAAAGGTATTATTATTATTATTATTATTATTATTATTATTATTATTATTATTATTATTATTATTATTATTATTATTATTATTATTATTATTACGGCAGCCAATTAAGGAAAAGGTAAATGAAGGGAAAAGGTAAATGAAGGTATCTGATGTTTATCACCTCTTCTTTCTCTCTCTCTCTCTCTCTCTCTCTCTCTCTCTCTCTCTCTCTCTCTCTCTCTCTCTCTCTCTCACATACAACCATTTCCCAATGGCAATAAATTAACACAGCAGGTCTGCCTTCAAAGGCATAGCCGCCTTGAAGAGAGAGAGAGAGAGAGAGAGAGAGAAGGAAATTTACCCGGTGTCACCTCAACGCAACACATACAGTACGTGTGTGTGTGTGTGTGTGACCAAAACGCATAATATATAATACGTATATTTTGGGGGGGACTTCCATTGCTCCCAACAGCATCATTTGTAAACATTAGCCGAGCCAAAACTGGCCGCGTTCTTTGCCTTCTAAAACTTTATTCGTCACTGACCGCTACATTAATTTGGTGGAGTTGCGAAGTTGCGAAATTATTCTATCATCCTCCAGCCCATGAGTCAAAAATTCACTGCAAAAAAAGAATAAAAGGAAATGAAATCTGACGACGATCGTTTGACGCGTTTGGAGGAGTTGGCTTGACAAATTATACTTTTTTGTTTTCGTAGATGGCGCTGCGGTCGCCGCGATGGGGTTTAGGAACTCAGAAGTTAAGTCAGTGTGGCTATAAGTGGACATACACACATACGTATGTGTTTATTCTCTCTCTCTCTCTCTCTCTCTCTCTCTCTCTCTCTCTCTACTATCTATTTTCTATCTATCTATCTATCTATATATATATATATATATATATATATATATATATATATATATATATATATATATATATATATATATATATATTTATATATATATATATATATATATATATATATATATATATATATATATATATATATGTATGTATGTACAGTATATGCATATATGTGTAGTATGTACACATGTAGTTATATATACATTTATATGTATATACAGTATATATACATATATGTATATATAAATATATATATATATATGTGTGTGATATATATATATATATATATATATATATATATATATATATATTTATATATATATATATATATATATATATATATATATATATATATATATATATATATATATATATATTTTATGAATGCCAGTTCACATGTGACGTGTATCACTTTCAGATAGCACTTCTCAACATAAAATTCCTCTTTATATCTCTTCTTATTATCATCCAGTGTAGGACTCTGGAGCATTTGAAGCAGACGATGAAGATTACTGTCCAGGAATAGCATAGCTGTAATTAGATATCAGTCTCCATGGTCTTATCTCGAAGATAAGAAGAGGTAAAGATAATTTGAGGAGTGTGGTCTTAAAGTAGCACATGCCAAGTATTACGTATGAGAAATTCTGTCTAAAAACATGTATTTATTCTTGTTTGTGTCTGTGCGTATGTGACTATATTATATGAACACGTGTGGGACCATCACATTTTAAATTTTGTTTATCACCTTTTAAAAATACGTAAACATTACCATATATTACGTTTGAAAAAATCTTTCTAACAAAGGATATATTTACACGTGTGAGACCATCTCATTTTAAGTGTTATTACCACCTTTAAAAGTGCGTAAACATTTACCAATGAAAAAAAACTTGTATTCCTTAACAGAATATACATTATTACCTACAATCAAATCATGACCTCTCCTATTATTGACTCTCCTTGACTTGATTTCACATCTGACGTTCTCTTTCCTGTTTCCTGTTTACTCTCTTCCCCCTCTGAACGGCGCCAGAAATGTAACGAGGTGGTTTATTTGCACTGTCCCTCTAGTCTAGGCCAAGAAGGGTTCACTGGTTCGTTTCACCGCTTCGTTACGTCTCATCTCACTGGCCCGTTTCGTTCACTCACACCTCCTCATAAAGTCGTTGTACTTTTGAAGGTTCGAGATGCGATTCGAATCCCGTGTGCGATTAGAGGTTCGGTTCTTTGTTTTGCCATTTAAAGAGAATAAAGTTAACGCCATTGCATTTAAGGAGGATGTGAATAACGCCATTGTTCTTTTAAGGGTTCGAGACGCGACTCGAATCAGGTTTACGGATCGGAGTTTCGGTGGTTCGTTTTGCCTTTGAAAGTGGATGAAAAAAACAACGACAAAGGAACAATCGCCAACCAACCCTATTTGTATAAATAAAAATCCACAACAACAACAAAAAACAACGAAAGAAACAACCTCTCACCGAGGTAAGCAACAACACCTTTCCCAGAAGAAAAAGTTATAAATTCCTTTCAATCGT
>NC_089790.1:14615000-14700000 GCF_040412425.1 Macrobrachium rosenbergii
AGATTGCTTTCAGGAATCTGGGATGGGATTTCTCCGGATCGCTGGAAGATCAGAAGATGGGGGAATGTTCATTATAACTTGGGAAATCTTTATTATAATAATAATAATAATAATAATAATAATAATAAAATTATTATTATTATTATTATTATTATTATTATTATTATTATTATTATTATTATTATTATTATTATTATCATTATTATTCAGAAGATGAACCTTGTTCATATGTAATAACCCAACAGGGGCTATTGACTTGAAATTCAAGTTTCCAAAGATTATTATTATTATTATTATTATTATTATTATTATTATTATTATTATTATTATTATTATTATTACTATTACTTAAAAGATGAACCCTATTCATATGGAACAAACCCACCACAGGGGCCATTAACTTGAAAATTCAAGCTCCCGTTAAGCACTAAGAATTACAGTCAGAGAGGTTGAACAGCAAGACTGAATAAAGGAAGCGGGAATAGAGGCAAAGTAAAATGCTGGAAAGTGAGTGCAGCTGGGGACCAAGGGACCACTGCAAATGCCCTTAGTAATGCCTACAGTGCACCACGCGTACAATGCTCTCCATATATATCCAGGGAAAAGTAATTCCCACTACGTAATAACTTTAATATTCATTATCTACTTCTTGCTGAAATCATTTCAGCGTACGAAACAAACCACACGAAGTGAAACAACCCTCGTTCGCACGCGCTGCTCGAACTAGCCAAGATTAACTGAACGAGCGACCCCCAAATATCCTCGTCTTGAGAGCGAGCCCCAAACGTCCTTATCTTCATGAAAATTAGATGCATCAGATTGCATCGTCCCTGTCTCCACGGCTCTCGATTCAGGGACTCTGCTATTTAGAGTGCAAGATTACATCTCAATTGTGGTTATGACTCTGTTTCTCTGTTACTCTGAAGGCGGCTTATTCTGGTATTCAGCGAAATGGCCCTTTAGAAGTCTAGGCTGTAAGTGGGTTTCTGGGTACCGCAGATATTAGGGAATGATAGTGAGGTCTGCTGTGTTACAGTCTTGTATCTTTGGCAATAAAGGCTCTCAAAGTTCGCAGACTTTAGGGAATGAAAGAGAAGACTACTGTGTTACAGTCTGCGCACCTTTGGCAATAACTTATCTCTCTCTCTCTCTCTCTCTCTCTCTCTCTCTCTCTCTCTCTCTCTCTCTCTCTCTCTCTCTCTCTATATATATATATATATATATATATATATATATATATATATATATATTTTTTTTTTTTTTTTTTTTTTTTTTTTTTTATTTATTTAATTTATTTATTTATTTATTTATTTATTTATTTATTTATTTATTTATTTATTACAGTAACACGAATCTTTCAAAAGATCATAAACAATCTTGACACGTCCGTCTTATTTATTAATTACACAATCACCGAAGACACCTGACCTATTCAGGAAGAAAGTGGCTATGAAATTCTGCTCAAAGGAATTTTAATTCTCCATTGAGTTCCAAGTACGTCTTTGATAATCTTCATTCTTCGATGAAGCCATTGGAAAAAGGCGAATTTAATTGAAATGGATCATGACACAAGAGATATAAAAATGCGTCTTTTCATGTTACGTGATATCTAACAAAGACTTGTCATATGTGGCGTTCAAGCAAAATATTTTCATTTTATAAGTGACCTGATAAGTAAACAAGAAAAAATGCGCAGAAGTTTCTTCGGCGCAATCGAGTTTTCTCTACAGCTTACAATCAAGGCCACAGAAAATATATCTATCTTTAGGTGGTCTCGGTATAATGCTGTATGAGCCGCGGCCCATGAAATTTTAACCACGGCCCGGTGGTGACCTGCTTTATATCATTACCAGATGCGCGATTATGGCTAATAAAATAAAAACTACTGAGGCTAGAGTGCTGCAATTTGGTATGCTTGATGATTGGAGGGTGCATGATCAACATACCAATTTACAGCCCTCTAGCCTCAGTAGCTTCTAAGATCTGTGGGCGGACAGACAAATAGCTATCTCAATAGTTTTCTTCTACAAAAAACTAAAAATGGAAGAAGAATATAAGACCAATATCTAGTAAAATATGATATTCATTAGATTATACCTACTGTAGAACAAGTACGAAACAAAGAAAGTGAAGAAGAATATGAGACCAATAATGTGGTAAAATGTGATATTCAGAAGATTTTACCCAAGAACAAATACGAAACAAAGAAAGTGAAGAAGAATGTGAGACCAATAATGTGGTAAAATGTGATATTCAGGTTTTACCCACAACAAATACAAAACAAAGAAAGTGAACAAGAATGTGAGCCTAACTAAACGAAAACAAAGAAGCCACCTTTTCCGAACGCCAGCCATGCCCCAAATGAAGATGAATTCCAAGGGGTCCCTTCCTCGACCTCTCGAAGCTTTTTATTGCATTCTTCAGACGTCTCCAGTACTGTGTTCCGTCCCTCCAGAAGGTTCTTTCCTTTTTTTCTTTTTTTCTTTGGCTAGTAAAGGGTAGCCTACAGGTTTATGGGTTTTTCAATAACTCTTCATAGCAGGACAAGATAGCAAAGTTAAGTATACCTTAGTTTAACCAGGCCACTGAGCTGATTAACAGCTCTCCTGGGGCTGGCCTGAAGGATTACACTTACTTCACGTGGCTAAGAACCAGTTGGTTACCTAGCAACGGAACCTACAGCTTATTGTGGATTAACAGCTCTCCTAGGGCTGGCCTGAAGGATTAGACTTATTAAGAACCAGTTGGCTACCTAGCAACGGGACCCACAGCTTATTGTGGAATCCGAACCACATTATACCGAGAAATGAATTTCTATCACCAGAGATAAATTCCTCTAATTCTTCATCGGCTGGCCGGAGACTCGAACTCGGGCCCAGCAGAGTGCTAGCCGACAACTCTACCGACTCAGCCAACGAGGAACTGACAAGATAGCAGTCTAATATGGTCAGAGTCTAGTGAGTTGGTCGATACTTCCATCTGGTGTGAATTTCTCTGATTACATAAACTGTTTACAGGTGTACTTTTTGTATGTTCATGTGTTCCTGTTTATACGTTTATTTTAGTGCATGTGGGATACCATTTCTGGTATTTAATTTAGCAGGTAGCTTTTGCTAATAAGGTACTGTCTTTTCAAGCAATTTTTATTCAGGATACAAACCACTTACTTGGTATGAGCGCCAATTATATTCAATCCTGATAATTCAAGCGCTTATTCCCAGGTCATTATCCAGTAAAATGAATGAGGAATAAAATTATTCATTTATTAAACTATTGAAGCAAAATTGGAGTTTTAACTCATACAAGCAGTGATAATGATTTCTAGGAACAAAATCCATAAGAGTTTTTTTCCCTTTTCCCATAATTGAAAACTGTCAAAATAACCTGCCTGTTTATTTATAAAGCCAAAGTTACCATCTCGTGTTAGCGTCGGGTTTATCATTCCAGTCATTTCCCCTTCCTTACTGACACCTCCTCCTCCTCCTCCTCCTCCTCCTCCTCCTCCTGCGTCTTATCTCATCTCCCCTAATTCCCTGTCCCTAATTCCATCACCCCTGCTCCCCCAATTTTTGTTTTTGACCCGGTGGTAATGAGGCAAGTTAGGTCAACTTAGCTCAACTCAGCGGCCCCAAGTTGGCACATAAAACAGCCGGGATTTCGCGCCCTGGCGATAATTAAACCATAAATCTGGTGTTTTCTGAAGTATTTGATACGTCTCCTGGGCGCCTTTGGACACTGATAGAAGCGGGGCCATTATCATACGACACGGGCCTTTAACAGTGTCGAAGATGGACGTAGTTTTGTGATAGGTAAAACTGAACTGACGGCGGTGGATGAAAATGGAGAGAGCGAGTCGATATTAATTTGAGTTTTCTGTCCGTATAAAATGGACGCTTTTGATGTGAGCTGTGATTGCCTCCTGTAATTTATGCTTTTACCTTTCTGCCCTTCTTTTCTCATTGTCAAACAAGGAACTACATTTACAAACTGTAGTTTATTAGGGATAATTACCAGACATTCTGGTAGCTACCAGTTTGATGTGGTTGATTTAAACAGCAAGCGCTTAATGCAAGCAGTATTGCATGCTTTAGTATTATAAAATGTAATTTAGTATACCCCTTTTACAATGGATATTAAACATTTGATAAAATATTTCAGCTCTCTGAATTAGTCTCGTATAATTTAAGACAACTATTGAGACAAAAATTAATCTTTTAATGCATATTCAGGTAGAGATTCAAATCATTTTATTTTACCTCGAAGGATAATGTCAGGTTTGAAAAAAATTAAAATGACTTAGTTTCATAATTGTTCCTTCTTTATACCATTCGCATCTCGGTCTGGGCAACATTCAGATCTGTTTAAAAAAAACACTCCCTTCCACCTGAATGCGCAAATACATCCCACCACCTCCTCTTCTTCTTCTTCTTCTTCCAGTGGTAATGAGAACTCGTGGCCCAAGTTTATGTCGTTCAGTTTTTCCAAGGTGGGGACCTGGCTCCCCAAAATGACTGGGCTTCAGGCTTTCATGTTCCAGTGTTTATGGGGCAATAAGTCCTCTATCTTTACAATATTGATGCGTCTCTTGTGACGGGGAAATGGGCCAGTGTTTTTCAGACATCACCCTTTAATGGTCTATTACAAGGTACGCCATACGGAGGGGTCCTCTTATTTATTTCCTCCTGGTGGGGGAATTACGGCGCGATAGATTACCAGGTGCGCGGTAGCTGGAGTCATTGCTAGAAGCTGGAGTACTGTTTCTCCTCCTCCAGGGGAATTGGTCCCAGGCATTTTATTTGGGATGATGTTACCTATTGCGGTTTATTTATAGTCTTGGAATGTTGCGAGACAAAATATTGCGCTACTCTCTCTCTCTCTCTCTCTCTCTCTCTCTCTCTCTCTCTCTCTCTCTCTCCAGTAAAACGAAAAAATGCGTATTAAAAAGTGCTTAATACAAATGCGTATTTAAAAATGCGTATTAAAAATTGCGTATCAAAAATGCGTGTTTAAAATGCATATTAAAAATCCGTATTAATAATACGTATTAAAAGTGCATATTAAAAAGGCGTTTTAATAATACGTATTAAAAGTGCATATTAAAAAGACTTTTTAATAATGCTTATTAAAAATGTATATTAAAAATGCGTAATAGGAAATGCATATTAAAATGAGCTCTCTCAGTAACTCATTAGCTCAGGCACGGCCACTGTGCGGTCGCTAATTATCAAAATTTATATTCATTCTCTTTCATTAATGTTGTGTCGTTCGAAAATTCTGGTTGCATTTTTTTTTTTCATTTTTTATGGGGGGGAGGGGACATTTGGAATGCTAAAATTGAAACTTAGGTTATTATAGTTATTGTATTTAAAACTATTTGTATAGTATTACATAAATGCGTGCATGCATGATTATATATATGTGTGTGTGTGTTAAGCATATATATATATATATATATATATATATATATATATATATATATATATATATATATATATATATATATATATATATATATATATATATATATATATATATACATATATATATATATACATACATACATATATACATACATACATATATAATATATATATATATATATATATATATATATATATGCATATATATATATATATATATATATATATATATATATATATATACACATGCATATGTACATATATATATATATAACATATAAATGTCTATATACATATAATATATATATATATATATATATATATATATATATATATATGCATCAATATATATAAATCATTACAAACAACGCCAATCATTTGGTTTCGCGTTATTCAATAACGGAACTAGGTAATTATATCTCCAACAGTACGCCGGCAAATTTCGATACATTTCAGAGAATTATTGAAATCAATAGTTTATGCCAGTACAATAATACGTGGTGCGTAATTGTCTCAAGTTGAAATTGATGATAGCAAAATGTGTTGTGATAAATTAAACAGGTATTATAATGTTAGACGATGAAAAATTTAATCTTTATAGTGTTATCCATCAGATTTTTATACTGGCTTAGGAAATACACTAAAATACATTAAAAATGCATTCAAATACATTTAAGAAACACAAAAAATATGAAAATATAATGAATATAAATGTGACTGAAAATATTGTCAAAGTTCAGAAAAACTAGGGAAATTCTCTCTCTCTCTCTCTCTCTCTCTCTCTCTCTCTCTCTCTCTCTCTCTCTCTCTCTCTCTCCACGCACCAGCATTGATAATGCAGCGTCTATTCAATGCGCTACCAGCTCATCTGAGGAACATAACAGGAGTGAGCGTAGATGTGTTTAAGAATAAGCTCGACAAATATCTAAGATGCATCCCAGACCATCCAAGACTGGAAGATGCAAAATATACCGGAAGATGCGTTAGCAATTCTCTGGTAGACATCAAAGGTGCCTCACACTGAGGGACATGGGGCAACCCGAACGAACTGTAAGGTCTATAAGGTAAGGTAAGGTCTCTCTCTCTCTCTCTCTCTTCAAAAGTGTGATTAGCTTGTTTTCTTTCCAAAAAAACAATTTTGAGATTCTCTCTCTCTCTCTCTCTCTCTCTCTCTCTCTCTCTCTCTCTCTCTCTCTCTCTCTCTCTCTTCAAGAGTATGAGTAGCTTTTCAATGATGAGAATGTCAAAATTCTACGAGATTTTCTCTTTTCCAAAATACAATATTTAGATCTCTCTCTCTCTCTCTCTCTCTCTCTCTCTCTCTCTCTCTCTCTCTCTCTCTCTCTCTCTCTCTCTCTCTCTCTCTGTTATCCTGATTAGATTAAGCCTCTTTCATCAATTACAACTGTCGCTTCCATTAAGCGAAGCTGCGCTGTACGTCCTTCGAAGCTCGAAGCTTCGAAGCTGTTTATGGAAAGTGGATTCGGGGAACCGATTACGTCTGTCATTGTATCTCTCTCTCTCTCTCTCTCTCTCTCTCTCTCTCTCTCTCTCTCTCTCTCTCTCTGTTGAGCATTGGCCCGGGGTGGTCTTTGTAAATGAAATTCGTCCTTGATTTGGATGGTCCTTAAAAGGAGAATTCGTCTCATTTTGGGGAGTCTCTCGAGGCGAGAATCCCTTCTCATTTCTTGGCGTTTGGGACAAAGGGTTAAAGACGGTATCCAAACGATGTATCGACTGAATAGTTAAATGCTTTTGCGTTCAACAACGAGGGACTTTCAGTCATAAAAGGAGTGACTGAATGACTACACAACAAACAGTAGGATTATGTTAATGATTATTATATAAATTACCTTATAATATCGGGTTCTCTTTACCTTGGGAATAATTTACACCACACAAAGCGAGTTGTATATGATAAGGAGTGCATCTGCCCTAGCTTATACACACACACGCACACAAAATAAATGAAAACTAATAATTTTACTCAGCAGCTAAACTACAGCGAACGAATTTTTTTATACAATTAAATTCACTTTTCTGAAAACAGATCCTTAACGAAAACTCGCCTTGAAAAACAAATAAAAAAGCAAAAATCTCAGCTGATAATTTAAAGTGCAACACTGCCCCCTCTACCGAAAGAAATGGAGATTAATGTACCGAGCCATTTGGATATGCAAATATCTCCCGAAGAGAAAAACTCCCTCTTAGAAAGAGAGGAAAGAAAGACGACTCCACCACTTAACCTACCTCTGCCAAGAAAGTGTTCCTCCTCTCCTCTTGGCAATCGCTTGCGAAAGACAAAGTGGATAATTTGTAAAGACGAGTAACTGCCAATTCCCGGGGCCAGAGAAAAACGACCCTCTCAAAAAGACTGCCTTTCCAACATTCCTTCAATATGTTTCCTGGAGAAACCTGACCAGAGAAGGAGAGATACAAATTTATTTCTGTTTTTTTTGGGGGGGTGGTGGTCAGATTTAAAATTTAGGTTTTTTTATGCTTCGAGATACAAATGTATTTCGTTTTTTTACGTGCTTTTATATAACTTGACTCTGGGCTGTTTGTCTGTCTGTTTGTCTGTCTATCCTCAGATCTTGTAACTCAATTTTCGACCTGTTCCCTTCGTCCTATGGACTTGAAATTTTGCTTGGTTACTCAATCCTGGTGACAATACAAACTTGCATGATCAGTAGTTCAGCAGTGACCCTACAGTGACCTCTCCCAGTATCTCAGGATTTGTATGAAACTCTTCGGATTTTTCACAACTTCTTTGACTTTGTAGAATCTATCTTCTATGTAATCCCTCCCCCTTCCCTCTACCTTCCCTTTTCCATCCCCCTCCTCCTTCACCTCCCCCAGCACACGGTTAAGTGTTAATTTAGTTGTGTCCTCCCCTCCCCTCCCCTCTTCTCCCCTCCCGCTTCCCCCTTCCCCTTCCGGAGCACACGATCAAGTGTTAATTTAGCTGTGTCCTCCCCCTCCCCTTCCTTCTCCTATCCCCCTTCCGGAGCATGCGATCGAATGTTAATTTAGCTGTGTCTTCCTCCTCCCCTTCCCTCTTCCATCCCCTCCCCTCCCCCTCCCCCTTCCGGAGCACACGATCAAGTGTTAATGTGGCTGTGTCCTCCCCCTCCACTTCCTTCTTCCCTCCCCTTCCCTCTTCCATCCCCTCCCCTTCTCTCCCCTCCCTATCTTACCCCTCACCCTTCCCCCTCCCTCTCCCCTCCCCTTTCTGAAGCACACGATCAAGTGTTAATTTAGCTGTGTCCTCCCCTCCCCTTCATCCTTCCATTCCTCTCCACTTCCCCTCCCCCTTCCCTTGTCCCCTTCTTCTTCCACTTCCTCCTCCCCCTTCCCTCATCCCTCCCACTTCCCCTCTTCTACCCTCCTTTTCCTCTTCCCCTCCCCTCCCCTTTCCATTCCCTACCACTTCCTCCTCCTCCACCTCTCCCCTCTTCTTTCCTCCATTTAAGTATACCTTAGTTTTACCAGACCACTGAGCCAGCTCTCCTCCTTATTTTTCGTGGCTAAGAACCAATTGGTTACTTAGCAACCCTCTTATTGTGGAATCCGAACCCATTATAGCGAGAAATGAATTCTATCACCAGAAATAAATTCCTCTAACTTCCATCGGGAATTGAACTCATCCCATCCAGTCTGAAGCTCAACCGAGTCGGCCAACAAAGGGCTTTTTTTTTTTTCCCCTCCCCTACCCCCTCCCCTCTCCTCCTTTCTCCTCCCCTCCCCTCACCTTCCATCTTCCCTTCTTCTCCCCCTCCACTCCCCTCCCCCTCCCCTTCCCCTTCCCCTTCTGCCCTTCCCTCCTTTTTCTCTTCCTTTCCCCCCCCTCCTTCCCCTCTCCTTATTCCCCTCCCCTCCGCCCCCATTTCCCCTTCCCCTCACCTTCATAGTTCCATCCCCTTCCCTCTTCCTCCCTTCCCTTCCCCCCCTTCCCCTTCCCTCACCTCCCCCATATACGGATATCAGTTTTCGTTAACTATAAATTTCAATTTCTGTCAAAACTAAAAACTATAAAATAAAAAAAAATTTTAAAAACACGCTTTTTTAAAAGTAGAAAATTTTTTTAAAATGCATTTTCTAATTAATCATGTACAAAAATAATTTTTGAGACTCACCAAACATTTTGGAAGGAAATTACAATAAAAATCTATTTCTTTTCTTGTAGTATTTCCTTCCATGGTTGGGGCCCACGCTTTCATTTTGTAGACATGATTAATTGTAAGAAAATCCTGGTGTGTCTCAAAAAATTATTTTTTACTTTTTAGTGCATTTTAATGATAGCATGTTTAAAATTTTTTTTAAATATTTTTCATCAGATTTAAATTTGAGGATTTTATGCTTCAAGACAAATTTAGTACGTTTTTTTTATGGTGATCAAATTTAAAACCGACAGGTTTATGCTTCGAGATGCAAATTTATTGGGCTTTTTTTTGTGATAAAAATTAAAACAGGGTTTTTTATGTTTCGAGATACTAATTTATTTCGTTTTTTTTTGTGATAAAAATTAAAATTGAGGGTTTTTTGTTTCGAGTTACAAATTTATTTCGTTTTTTTGTGATCTGATCTAAAACTGAGGGATGCATGCTTCGAGATACAGATTTTTTTTTGGGGGAGGCGATCAGATTTAGAACTGAGGGATTTTGTATGTTTCGAAATACAAATTTATTGGTTTTTTTGTGATCAGATTCAAAACTGGGGTTTTTTATGCTTGCAAACATAAATACATTTATTTCTGGGGGGTTTTTTTTGGGGGGGGGGCCATCAGAGCTAAAACTGAAGGTTTTTATGCTTCGAGGTGGGAAATTATCATTTTTAATTCGATTTGCATTTTTGTTGAGTTTGCATCGAAGTGTGGTAGAAAAATGGTAAGTATATAATCTTAAAGTGTTTGTAAAAGTAGTCACGTGACCTCCGTCAAGGGGACGATACATATGTAGATTGATCCAATAAATAAATAAATAAATTGGTAATTTTCCTCAGCACCGCCATGTTAAGCAACCTTATTAACAACTATGCATATCCTGTCAGTTTAATTGATGCTTAGATAACCTAGATTAACCAACTGTTAATTATCTTCAGCCAATAGACTCGCATGATAATTAACTTTCACTGCGAATGTCTGCTACAGAAATGTATAAGTTTTTGAAGCTATCTTTAGTTAATTAAGATACCTGCAAGCTTAATCATATAAGCAAATATTGTTACGTAGATAGAAATTTATATCTAAACAAAGCAATACAGAGGCTTTTCCACGTGTTTGTTTTTATAAAAGGAAGGAAATTCGAATCAGTAAATTATTTCCAGTTTCGGAACCCATTTTCGTTTCATCAATTTTATGGAGAATCTGCGTCATAGAGAAAAACAGAATTTCCCCCAAAATACAAATATTCCAAAATACCCCACACTTTTTGAAAAGCTTTTAAACCACCTCCCACAACAACCTCCCACGAAACCCCCCCACAACCCCAGAAAAGCGGTAAATATTGAGTGTTATCCACTCTCAATAATTCTATTGGAAAATTGTGTGGTTGGGGTTTTTCCCAGCTATATTGAGAGATACAGTTTTTATTAATTCCTGCGACTGTAAAATGGTACTGCTGTTCCGGAACTGCTAGGTTCTCCACGAAGACTCTTGCCTATGCTGTTCCTGTCAAGACTTCTGGAGAGAATAATTTAAATATAGAATATTGAAATGTAAAATCATTGACTTGGTCAAAATTATTTTTCGACATCAACAAATTTTGAATATATATATATATACATATATATATATATATTATTATATATATATATATATATATATATATATATATCTGAGTATATATATATATATATATATATATATATATATCACACATTACCACAGGTGAAAAATAAGAAACAGGGTGTAGGTCCTGACCGGTTTCTGACTTTATTTCCAAGCCATTGACGAAGGACTTCAGAGTGTGAGAAGTCAATATACTACAAGAACAGTACTAACGAACATACACAACCGTTAGAGGCTCCATATACCCACTCAGGCCGGTGTCGAGGTAGGAGTGGCCTTAAAACTCATTTGGCTAAAAATCACAATAGACTCTCAGGGGACATGATAAACAGACCATACCCCACCTCAAATCCACACCTGACAGGTGTCATGGAGGCGGAGTTTGGAAACTCATTAACCTTACTACCCTCGTACTGTGTTTACAAATATGATAATCCTATTTTCATATATCTCTACTGCCTACCTTAAAGTTTAAACAATTTACAAATTTCTTTTGATATTAAAGGATCAAGTTTATACATCCCTGGACAAAGCAATAAGGTTAAAAGTCAGTGTTTTCATCAGCATTACGGGTATGTAGCCCTGAATATATTGATGATGAAATAGATAAGATTAGGAATGCAGGCAAAAATTGAAATATCCTGATAGTGTATTAAACAGTGCATTGAAGCGGCAAAAAGACTTTTATCAAAACCAGAAAGAACCTTACAACACAAAAATTTGCTTGTTCTGCCTTATAATAATAGTATGAAAGATATCCTCATCTACTTAAGAATTTTGGTGTTAATGTCGCATTTAAGAACAATACAACAATGAAAATGTACTTATCAAGAACTCCCCAGACAATATTAAAGGGTGTGTATATAAAACGTGTAAGTCTTGTGACAACTTTTATATTGGCCAAACCGGGAAAGCACTGGAAAAAGAATTGAACAACATAAGAAATGTGTGAGATATGCACAAGGGAACAGTGGTATATTTGTACATGTTAGTGAGAACAATCATGCTATCAACTGGGAAGGGGCAAAAAGGATTGTATATTCTAATAATGCACTGAACATCATTGAATCTAGCTTCATAAAAGAAAGTTACAACCATAATATGAATATCAGTCAAGGGATGTATAAACTCCTTTAATATCAAAAGAAATTTGTAAATTGTTTAAACTTTAATAGGCAGTAGAGATATATGAAAATAGGATTATCATATTTGTAAACACAGTACGAGGGTAGTAAGGTTAATGAGTTTCCAAACTCCGCCTCCATGACACCTGTCAGGTGTGGATTTGAGGTGGGGTATGGTCTGTTTATCAGCAATGTCCCTGAGAGTCTATTGTGATTTTTAGCCAAATGAGAATATCGACACCGGCCTGAGTGGGTATATGGAGCCTCTAACGGTTGTGTATGTTCGTTATTGTTCTTGTAGTATATATATTTGTGACTTCTCACACTCTGTATCAGTCCTTCGTCAATGGCTTGGAAATAAAGTCGAAACCGGTCAGGACCTACACCCCGTTTCTTATTTTTCACCTGTGGTAATGTGTGATAAATGAATCACGTACAAAAGTGATAATAATCATATATATATATATGTATATATATATATATATATATATATATATATATATATATATATATATATATATATATATATATATATATATATACACACACACACATACATACATGCTTACATATATACATATGCAAATATATCATATATATATATATATATATATATATATATATATATATATATATATATATGTTTATGTATATATATTGTTTGTGTATATATATGAATATATAATGTATGTGCATATATATACATACACGTCATACATACACATATACAATCACAACCACACACCCCACAATTAGACCCCATATCCATTCAAAGCCCAGAACGGCCAGAGAGAGAGAGAGAGAGAGAGAGAGAGAGACGGAACGAAATCGACTCCCATTACCAGGAAAAAATAAAAAAGATGAGAGACATTACTCTAAATCGATTTTGTTCCGCGTGACGATCAAACGCCTCTCATTCCCACTCTTATGTCGCGGGCTTTCGATTCGTTTATGTTTTTCTGCGTTTTTTTCATTCGTTCCAGCGTCGATCGGAATCCTTTTGGGGGGTAACACTGCGGAAATCGTTATGTCAGTTTTCCTATATACGATATTTGTTTTATATTGTTTTGTATTGTCGAATCGTCTTTTAGATGAAATGGTTTTGGTGACTGATTTGACGAAAATAAAATAATCATAGTGTCTTTATCACTATGCATGTTCGTATTCATCAGTGATCTTTTAACATTTTTGTATCCATAGGTAAGTTGATTTAAATTGTTTTACAATGCCCTCTCGATATTTAGATTAGTTTAGATGAATTTGGTGACTGATTTAACGAAAATAAAAATACATATTGTATCTTTATCTGTTCGCTTGTTGGTATTTATTAGTGATTTTTATCTATTGACATTTTAGCGTCCGTAATTACGTAAGTTTTTAGCATTCTTTAATATTGATTACTTATCCCAAAACTGGTTTACTAAAACTATAGTCCCCATAGGAGGTTAGTCGTTTCAGTAAACCTCACGTGGTGCATCGTATACATTAATAAAAGATGTTTGCAGCGTCCCTTCGGCCCCCAGCTACACACACTTTTTAGCCTTTTACTTTACCTCCACACCCTCTTCCTCGCTTCAGTATTGCTGTCCAACCTCTCTAATTAATACTTCTTGTACATTCAAGGTCCTTGTAGAGGAAAAATACTACATACACGATAATTTAGGGTCAAAACAAACAGAACAAATAGACCTTTCACAGCGGAGGACAAATAACTGTTGGATGAATTTTATCAAGAAGGCCTTATGCCAGCCAGGGTCTTGGACTAAGGTGGCACTTGGATGAGGTAACATAGGAAGGGAAGAAGGAGCCTGGAGTGGACCGTCTGTCTCTATCCAACCAACAGAGACAAGTAAAGTGAACAGCAAAACAAGAGAATAACAAAAGAAAGATCCTTGGCGATACATAAAGAGAGAGAGTCAATTCTTTCGCTGGCATTAAATTCTGGTAAGGATGAACTCCCACCCACAATAACCCCCGCTCAATCTCCCACCCACAACCACCCCACTTCCCCCACCCACAGCCTACTCCACCCCGCCCCCACAGCCCACGAAAGACAAAGACACCGACCTGCTGCAGTTGACAAGATGACAAAGGCTGAGAAAAACAGGAGAAGAAGAAGAAGAAAGGATCCTTCCAAAACAGAGGCCGGAGACAAAAGACAGACGATAACCGCAACGAAGTCTGAATACCTTAAAGGAAGGAATAGAAGAGAGACTTCGATTACACTACTGGAGGAAGGTTACATAGAAACACGAGCGAGTTATTAGCTAGGAAAAAATGGATTAGGCATCGGTACAAGAGTGAATGGATATAACTCACACAATTTGTCTCGTTTTGATGCCAGTGTACAGTATGTATTCAGCTGTTTAAATACGGTAGTTTTAAGTTATTTTTAAATTTGTGGGCCACTATGACAACTAGATATTTAGATATATTTTTAAATGGCACAGATTTTGTGGTTCATGATTGTTCTCTCATATTTCTTTCCGTAAATTTTGATGATTTTGTAAATTAAGATGAAGCTATTTTGAGCGCCAAGGGTACCTTTGCATAGACAAAAAATTTTTCTTTTGTTTTATATAAGCGTTGCCATTATTGTTTCGTTCTACTAAATTTGTTTTTAGCTCCAACAAACTTTGAATGATTCGATAAATCTGAAGATTCCTTTGAGAAAGTGAAGGAACTTTTAACCACTGTGTTAACTTAGTACTATATCATCTTAAATTGGGGATCTCAAAGTATTCCAGGAGTATTTCTTGGCTCTCTCTCTCTCTCTCTCTCTCTCTCTCTCTCTCTCTCTCTCTCTCTCTCTCTCTCTCTCTCTCTCAATCCACTTCATCATCTTAAACTCGGACTCTCAACGCGTTCAGGACTCTCTCTCTCTCTCTCTCTCTCTCTCTCTCTCTCTCTCTCTCTCTCTCTCTCTCTCTCTCTCTCTCTCGATTCCAGTTGCTCTTTCTCCCTCTCACAAGTTACACAACTTGTCCGAAAAGTAAAACGAAAAGTTTAAATTTCCTTTTACTGGAGAAACATTTGATACAGATTTTTTTTTGTTACGTAAAAAGAGAATTAAGTTAAAACTTCACAATTCATTTTAGCAATTAGAAACGTATAAAGCTTTTGCGAAATATAGAGGAAGCTTATGGGAATCATTATAGAATTAATTTAAGTCTTGATGAATACGAAAAATAATTTGGGAATACTGAAATGGTATCAGATTAGACCTGTTGATTCCAGTGAGTTTAAATCAATGTCTGTGAGTTGAGGTATTAAAAGAATTGCATTGATGAATATAAAATTTCGATTTTAATTTCAGTGATTTACTAATCCATCATTTATATATATAAGATATATATATATATATATATATATATATATATATATATATATATATATATATATATATATATATATATATATATATAAAGTATATGTGTGTGTGCGTGTATGTATATAAATATATAGATGCGTGTGTGTGCGTAGAGATAGAGAGAGATAATACATTTGTCTGTATAATTTATGCTTTCATTTCTTATTCACTAATCATTTGTATGTGCAAAATAGAGAGAGAGAGAGAGATTCCCTGATTAAGTGCAACTGCCAACAAGCATGTTGCCAAACACCACGAGTTCGAGGTTCTTCCACCAGGTTAGTTGAGCTCTCTCTCTCTCTCTCTCTCTCTCTCTCTCTCTCTCTCTCTCTCTCTCTCTCTCTCTCTCTCTCCCACAGCCTCGACAACTCATGATTATGAGTTTAATCTTTCCCCCAACTCCGTGACAACAACAAGAGTCGAATCAGTCTCCCCGAAATTATGGGAGGCAAATTGGGTTTCGTTGATAACAGGAACGCTGAAAACACGAACTTTGATAACAGGAACGCTGGTAACACGAACGTTGATAACAGGAACGCTGATAACACGAACGTTGATAACAGGAACGCTGATAACACGAACGTTGATAACAGGAATGCTGATAACTGGAACGTTGATAACAGGAACGTTTATAACAGGAACGCTGATTACTGGAACATTGAGAACAGGAACTTTTATAACAGGAAATAACCGGAATGCTGATAACTGGAACGTTGGTAACTGGAACGATGATAACAGGAACGCTGAAAACTGGAACGATGGTAACAGGAACGCTGATGACTGGAACGTTGATAACTGGAACGTTGATAACAGGAACGCTAATAACTGGAATGTTGATAACTGGAACGTCAATAATGGGAACGCTGATAACTGGAACGTTGATAACTGGAACGCTGATAACTGGAACGTCGATAACAGGAACGCTGATAACTGGAACGTTAATAACAGGAGCGCTGATCACTGGAACGTTAATAATAGGAACGTTGATAACAGGGATGTTGATAACTGGAACGTTGATAACAGGAGCGTTTATAACAGGAACGTTGATCACTAGAGCGTCGATAACAGGAACCATGCTGATAACTGGAACTTCGGAGAATGGATTCCTAGCTTATGTAAACATCGTTTAACATCCTTCCGTTCGGTGAAACTTACCGGAAGCTGGTAAACACAACGTCAATTTTAACTCTCGCTTCGGAGATGCCAAGAGATTACGAAGCTGTGTTTCAAATGACCTTTCGGAAATTCGCGTAATTATTGATTAATTAGAAGGTATCGATATATAAATATTAATATTTCAAAAAGGGGATTTACGGAATAATTGATGAATTAGACGTCGACCTATAAATATTAATATTTCACATGACCTTTTGGAAATTAACGTAATTATTAGGAGGTGTCGACCTAAAAATATTAATGTTTTCAGAAAACGAATCGCTGCTGCTGACATGGCGTGCAAGATAATTGCTGTAACGATAAGAATTATTCCACAGATTAGGTAATATTTTTATTGCCTAATATTGTATTAATACGATTGTTTCCCTTCGTTATTCAATGGAATAATTCTCGGTCTGACATAAATTAATGCTTTAGATATTGACCATTTTGAATCAGTTTATTTTTCCGTGATTTCCCAACAAGAATTGTTCGACAGATTACGTAATTTGTTTCATCATCGAGAGGAATAATTCCACAGTTTCTAACCAGGATATAAACCAGGTGATAAAATACTAAGATTACACACATTTGGAGAATTTCCAGCCCCCAATTTGGCATTCCAGGTAAAGGTAATCAAATACAGTGGATTTTTTTTGTCTATTTTTTGTTGGGGGGGTTGTTCGTCCCTCGTTGGGAAATGTCAGATAATTAACTCTTTGTTAGGTTTGTCCACGTGGAATTCATTGCTTTATACAAAGTTTATATATATATATATATATATATATATATATATATATATATATATATATATATATATATATATATATATATATATATATATATATATATATATATATATATATATATATATATATATATATATATATATATATATATATATATATATTATAGATTATACATATACAGTTAATAAATACTTCAAAAATTACCAGTTACCTAGCCAACAAACATTTTATTCATAATTAGTTTGCATGTACGAAATAAATGAAACATTCTTGTAAAAACAAACAACTTTCTCATCTGGAAAAAAAAAGCACTGAACAATCACAGGGGAACTTTCACTCAAAAAGAAAGTCAAAAGAAAGTCATTCCACCCAGGAAAAAAAAAAACTTTCCCCAAGCACCATGATTCTCAAACCTTCACTATATAATCATCACTATCATCATCATCATCTCGTTTCCTCTGTTATTCTCTCTCTCGGGTTTTTCTACCATCTTCTTCTTCTTCTTCTTCTCCATCTTCTCTTTCCTCTGTTATTCTTTCCTGATTTTTCTATCTTCTTCTTCTTCTTTTCCATCTTCTCTTTCCCTCTGTTATACTTGCCTAATTTTTCTACCATCTTCTTCTTCCTCTCCATCTCCTCTGTCATTTTCTCTCTGGTTTTTCTACCGTCTTCTTCTTCTCCATCTTCTCTTTTCCTCTGTTATTCTCTCTCTGGTTTTTCCACCATCTTCTTCTTCTTCTCCATCTTCTCTTTTCCTCTGTTACTCTCTCTCTCTCTGGTTTTTCTACCATCTTCTTCTTCATCTTCTCTTTTCCTCTGTTATTCTCTCTGGTTTTTCTACCATCTTCTTCTTCTTCCTCTGGATCCTGGACGGACGCCAGGTCGTCTGGTGGCCTCCGAGAGCGAGTCTCAACCCGCGACGATAAACTCTTTAAGACGCAAGTCAACGACGTAACTTTTCCCTCGAAGAAAGATAATTAGGCTGCAAGTGAAGGTTATGGAGATAAAAGGAGACATGGAGAATAAAAGAACCGTCTTTCTCACCCCCCACCCACACCCCCTCCCCACAAGGCAGAAGAGGCAAACGCAACGGGGAAATGACCCAAGATTGAGATAAAAGGGAATATAAGGATATAAGGCTTGTTTGTTGAATGGAGGTCACGTGGCATCTTCGAGGGGAAGAAGTATGGCCATCAAATATTTTATTTCCTCAAGTTTCCATTTAATGTACTGGGATACAGGAAGTCATATATATAGTTTTCAAACTTTTCTTGGGTTCTTTTATGCATCTAGTGGCTTAGGTCGTCACAAAAAGATTATATTGAAGTGAGACAAACACAAAATATATTTATTTGTAATATTATTCAGAACGCGAACCCTGTTCATATGGAACAATCCCACCAAAGGGGCCATTGACTTGAAATTCAAGATTCCAAAGGATATTATGGCGTTCATAGGAAAGAAGTAACAGAAGGTAATGGGATATACAGAAAGAAGAGATCACTTATTAAAAGATAAAAAATAGATTAACAAATGGATAAATAAATAGGAGAAAATGTAAGTAAATTATTAAAATACAAGAATGGTATTATGGTGTTGTTGAAGTTCTATACACAAAGCGTTCAGGCTTAATTCAGCAATTTGCGTGAATGTGATATAGTAATCATTGTCTTCTCGTTAGAACAACCTTTGTTAAGGAAAACTATTTATTGTTGGGAAAGTATACATAGTGTATATATTACTTAGAGGAATGTTGGAAGCGTGAGAAACGTACATACGTAAAAGTTACGGTATCATTTTTATTGGACATTACTGAACAATTGATGGTGAAGAGCACAAGATAATAATTATCGATAGCAATTTCATTTAGAAATATTACAAATACCTACCATTGTTACAGTTAATATCATGGTTTTCTTATCAAATTTCATATTAGATATGGATCACGAGATAATAATTATCAAAAACAATTTCATTTAGGAATATTACAAATACTTACCTGTATTACAGTTGTTAATATGGTTTTCATATCAAGGTTCATTTTTACCTTTTCAAAGGCATAAAACATCGCTGGAAACCGTCATCTCTGTGGAAAAATGTTTCATACATTCAGTGTCAGCCACTGCGTCAAAGTCAGTGATGAAAATGTCAAACAGATACGAAAGTGTAAATCACAGAAAGATTGATGATAATCATGTTTTACCTCGCCACGTCTGCCATCAATCATTACTGGTCTCGGGAGGCACCGAGGAGGAGATGGATTTTGTTCGGAAAGCAGCGCAGGTCTGACTTATCCAAATACATGCCATGAAAGGTCCTCAGTTTGTGGTACATTTTAAAAGTTTTAAAAGAGCCTACAAAGTAAGCGGCACTGAATTTTTGCGTGTTTTGTTTATTGATAGAAACAGAAAGTTATAAAAGAATTTTTCCACGTTTTGTTTTTTGATTTTAAAAAAAACTTATAAAAGAATTTTTGTAATGTTTTATTTTTGGTAGTAACAAAAAGTTATAAAAGAATTTTTTCAGGTTTTGTGTTTTGCTAGAAACAAAATTGGTAAAAGAATATTTCAATGTTTTGCTCTTGATAAAAACAGAAATTGGTAAAAGAATTTTTTGATGTTTTTTTATAGAAACATAAAGTACTAAAAGAGTTTTATCGTATTTTAGTTTTGATAGACGTTGAAAGTGGTAAAAGACAAACTTGGCTATTCGCACTGATATAAAAATTATTACCAAAGTGAAATCTGCAAAGTTGTTATGAAATTCAGAAGTAATTATCATTATTTTGTTATGTCAGCGGATTTTTTATTTAATCAGTACCTTCCAATACAATTTAAAACATCTGTCATAATTTGGAGAATTTTAGGCTGAACTAAAGACAATATAAATTCATAACTGATAGTTTTATTATCACCTGTGCTATTTCCGAATGCCACTAGGCCCAGACTAAAAGCACTTGAATCTAAACATTTTACATATTATTTTCATAAACAAGCTTTTAGTAACTATCTTACTGATAGCATAATTGACTGCACTATTGAGAAAACATCATATATTTCAATGTAATTCTGATATTTATTTAAATTTCACAGCCTTTTATGTATAAAATAGTCTAACCTATACATCAACAGTATTTATCCCTTGTAGAATCCAGCAAAACGAACCATAATTTCTTCAAGAAAGTGCTAATTCATTTCATGGCGTAAATATGCAATGAACTGGAGAGAAATGGCCTCCTCTGGGTGCTCTTTCTTGACAGCATCTATCATCGCAGGCTGAACCAACAGCCCTCGAGAGAGTGATTTTTCTAAGTTGCCAAATGCTGAGAAAGTTCAGGTGTTCGTTGGAATTTGCTCCTAATAACTGGGGGAGATTTGGCAACTGTGCACATGGGTACGGTTCCTTCATTCTTCTTATCCCTAGTGTACTCAAAGAGTCTTCTAAAAAAGCAAATAACGATGATTTTATTGGAACCCCCGAAAATTAGAATACGTATTGTGTAAATTTGATGTGTATGTGTATATATATATATATATATATATATATATATATATATATATATATATATATATATATATATATATATATATATATATAATATACATGTATATATACTGTATATTCATGTATATATATATATATATATATATATATATATATATATATATATATATATATATATATATATATATATATATATATATATTAACATTTTCATCGTTGTAATACGGCGCGGCTCTCATTAAAACAAATAAATTAGCCCCGAAAATATCTGCGTATTCGCTGTCGTAATTTCCGGCTATAAAATATGATTAAAAATCTCATCTTTAACGCTGATTGTCATTTCAACTGAGGTATATGATACCTTTAAAAATAGTCATTTCAAATCTAATTTTCTATATTAAATTGATCGGTTTTATAATTATTGCCATTTGTATCTGACTTTAATTTCTTTTTTCAGAAAATTATTAGCTTTCTTCCCGTTATTCTTGTTTTTATTCTTTTTCTGTTTTTATCTCCTAAAGATGAGAAACACTACTAGTATTTTTCACGAAGTTCTTCAAGGTAGCAACACGATCTCTTTAAAGATGAGAAACATTACTAATATTTCTCACGAGGTTCTTCAAGGCAACAGTACCATCCCTCTAAAATTGAGAAACGTTACAAGTACTTTTTCACTATATATAATTTCAGACATTACAGAGAAATTTATACAATTTTTCAGTCCTGTATTACAAAAATTACTGACTGCATTCTATATTCACTGTATTAGGCTGTCATATTAATTATTAACAATAAATATTGTTTATTTTGGTTCATCTCGACACAGATCAACAAACCATTTGTCCTGCGATACAGAATTTTATTTCAGCACTAAAACATAATCAGTTAACAAGCTCCTAAGTAGACAGAGACACTACAGTCAATTTATGCTAAAAGATACAGTACTTAATACAGGTGATTAGTTCGCAGTACCTGTAAAGAGCTGTGATCAGTAGCTTACCGAATTAATCTCGGGAATATCATTTGTTTCGGATTAAGTCGTAGTTTTGCGATTCTGTCAAAGATCTTTTTTTTCTAAAATCAGATTTTTAGCTGTGACGAAAGCATTCGGGATCACATTTATTGATCAAGGTGACCTTTTCTATTAGTATATATATATATATATATATATATATATATATATATATATATATATATATATATATATATATATATATATATATGTGTGTGTGTGTGTGTGTGTGTGTGTGTGTGTGTGTGTGTGTGAAAAATGAGGCTTTTAAAATGTGATACAATGAATTTCCAAAATTATTTTTACACTTAAGATAATGTTCATTCAGTTAATTTTTGCATTGAAACTAATGTAAACTGAACTAGTTTTGACGATTAAACTAATGTTAACGTAATAAACTTGATAATTAAACTAATACTCACCAAATTAATTTCGCATTTAAGCTACCTTTGGACAAGAAGCTGCCAAGAATTTATCAAAACTTTCTCTCTCTCTCTGTAAAAGTCAGTCAGTCAGAATATCTATCTATCTATCTACTAACCTCTCTCTCTCTCTCTCTCTCTCTCTCTCTCTCTCTCTCTCTCTCTCTCTCTCTCTCTCTCTCCATCAATGTATCTCTCTCTCTCTCTCTCTCTCTCTCTCTCTCTCTCTCTCTCTCCATCAATGTATCTCTCTCTCTCTCTCTCTCTCTCTCTCTCTCTCTCTCTCTCTCTCTGACCCCTCGAAAGCTAACAGAAACCGTGTACCAATCCTGAAATGAGGAAAGGTTCTTATTTCTATTTTATCTTTATTTCTGTTAGGCTTTGCGGGAAAACATTTTCAATTCGCATCTCGTAAATGGGGAGAGAGACTTTTGCCGGGGAGGGGGCCGGTGTGGCGGGGGCTCTTCATTTCTCTCCCAACATGGGCCCATTAATGTTTCATGACCTGGAGAAGCAACGGCAGAAAGGAGAGGAAACAAGCTTTCGGGAACATTTACTAATGGAAATCCAACCTTGGGTCGCTTTCGGTGGCTGCTGGGAGAGGTTCATCTCTCTCTCTCTCTCTCTCTCTCTCTCTCTCTCTCTCTCTCTCTCTCTCTCTCTCTCTCTCTCTCATATGGAAGATACTATACATAGACTTCCTTAGACGGAGGCTATATTTATATCCTCTCTCTCTCTCTCTCTCTCTCTCTCTCTCTCTCTCTCTCTCTCTCTCTCTCTCTCTCTCTCTGTCATATATATATATATATATATATATATATATATATATATATATATATATATATATATATATATTACTAAAAGGACCTCATTCAAACTGGATGGTATCTAATGGAGTTTGAATGAGGTCCCTTTATAATTCTACTAATGCACAGAACAATTGTGTATGTGATAAAGTTAATATATATATATATATATATATGTATGTATGTTATTTATATATATATATATATATGTATGTATTTATATATATATATATATATATATATATATATATATATATCTGTTTATCTATTTATCTACTAACCTCTCTCTCTCTCTCTCTCTCTCTCTCTCTCTCTCTCTCTCTCTCTCTCTCTCTCTCTCTCTCTCTCTCTCTCCACTATCATTTCTCCTTTGTAAACAAAAAAATTCGTTGGTGCTGATTTAATTCTAACAAATATTTCTCTCAATAAAATCTTGTTTTTTGAAACTGCCCTCACAGATATAATATAATCGTTCTGCATGACTCACAAACATTAACATTCTTATTTTGTTTTTCAGAAAATCATTATTTTATGGCCTTCAAGTCAGTTTTTACTAAAATTGGGTATTTATAAGTTGTATACGGACGGAAAACTAATTAGAGTTTGTTGTTAGAAATGCTTAAACTTGAGCTGAAATGTTTACGCAAAATAGTCGATTTGGTTTTTAAAAAATCTTTATATCCATCTGACCACATTTATACGAATTTTCCAGGGCATCCTAAAATAAAAAAAAAAAAACTATAAAGGGCATTCAGTCATAATTCACAATTCAATATCTCGTGTGAGCCTCCCGCCCCATACCCCTCCCCCCGAAAAAAATATACCGTGACCAGAAGCCCTAATCAATCAGTGCCATATAAATGCCGTGAAAAAGTGCCAGAGATAAAATGCCAAAATACAATGGCCGCCCCCCCTTTTTGAAAGTTGTGAATAGAAAATAGGAATTTCTAAAAAAAAAAATACTTTTTGGTAAATGAATAGGTGAGTAATTACACACAAACGAATTTGAATATAAAATAGAAGAAGCCTTTATTAACAGCTATTGGCCACGAGACCGACTTCTGATTTCGATAGGGTAATAAACCATATGTTTAGACTTCTATTTTGACGAAAATTGTCAACATTTTGATACAGTCAAAACAAGTGAAAGGAATTCTCAACTAATTCATAATGATGATTAGCAAATCAAATTTTCAAAATCAAATTCTTTATCTATTTGGACTTAGAGACAGTCTTGTGTTTCACCTTGACTTTAATTCTCCTTTTTTTATTTTCTTGTGTTATTTTTCTTCACTTTGTAGTATGTTAATGCAGTCAGTTGAATCTACCTTTTTGTCAATTATTATTATTATTATTATTATTATTATTATTATTATTATTATTATTATTATTATTATTATTATTATTATTATTATTATTATTATTCTGAAGAAGAACTTTATTCAAATGGTACAAGCCCACCACAGGGGCCACTGACTTGAAATTCCAGCTTCCAGAGAATATTATGGTGTTTATTAGAAAGAAGTAACAGAAGGTAACGGGAAATACAGGTAGAAGAGGTCACTTATTAGAAAAGAAAAAAATACATTAACAAATTAATAGAAAAAAATTTGTAAATTATTAAAATATCATGAGAATTGTATTAAGAGAATCATATAATAAAAACTCAAGTAACAAGTTTTTTGTACGTCAAAGTCTTGAATGAAAATAAGCACTAACTGAAGAAAAATATAACGATATGCAAAGCAACAAACCAGGGAAGAAATAAAATTAAACAAAATGAATAAAAAAATTTTTTTAAAGGTCAGAACAGCCAGGCTTGAAACACATACCCACATACATTACTCTCGTGCATAAAACATCAGCTTTTAAAAGCTATTTCAGTGGCCATCATCATTAGTCGAAACCCCAGCGAGTATTTAAAGATTTATAGAGTGGCATTCATCATGAATGATACCATATTGTAAAATGGATGACGTTTCTAATATTTTTCGAATGTTGTCCCAGGTTGGTCCTACAGGGGGTAAAAGTTATTTAGACACTGGGCAGGATTCGAGCTAAGATTAGGCCATTTTTAAAGAGCATTTTTTTTCTCAAGATTTTGAGGGAAGAGAAACCCCATTATTATTATTTCTGTTATTATTATTATTAAAAAGAAACACGTTAGGGAATGGTACTGTGGTATGTTATTATTATTATTATTATTATTATTATTATTATTATTATTATTATATTAAGTGACATAGCACTTATATATATATATATATATATATATATATATATATATATATATATATATATATATATATATATATATATATATATATATATATATATATATATATATAAATATATATATATATATATATATATATATATATTCTGTATATATTCTGTATATATATACACACACATATATATATATATATATATATATTTAAATATTACATATATATGTGTGTGTGTGTGTGTGTGTGTGTAAAACCCACATCCTCTGAATTAAACCTCCCACATCTTTAGCAATTCCAAAGCCAATTTTACCCCGAGAAAAAATTTTTGGAACAGCCTTTCAGAAGCGATCGATGTATCCCTACCGATTTAGAGACATCTTCTTCTTCCTCTTCTTCTTCTTCTTCTTCTTCTTTCTTCTTCTTCTTCTTCTTCTTCTTCTCCCCGTCCAACACGATCATCAATTCTGAGCTCGGAGGCTCTCCCTGCGAGTCTATAACTTCGATATGGTCAGTCTGACAGTTTTTGGAGTTGAGGCTACGTGATTTATGGAGTCACTTTTAAGGATTTATGTTTTATTCTGAAGGATTCACTTTTAAGGATTTATACTTTAGTCTATAGGATTTCGAAGGTAGGATTGGCACGGAGCTCTGGGTTTTGAGACATTTGTTTTTTTTTTTATAACATTACAAAGACATATGTATGTAAATCTTTCTAGAAGTTTCGAAAATCGAAAGGAGAATTTTATAGGCCTATAGAAGCCAACGTTGGAATAGGTAAAATGATAGATAACGGAGATTTACTCTACAAATTAACAGATAGGAAGGAAAGAAAGTAAAAACTTCAAATAAACGAAAGAGAGAGGAAAATGTCGAAGGAGAAACGACGGAGAAGTGAAGAGAATTTTTGTAAACCTATAAAGCTGGTAATACTGTTAGGCTTTCCCAGACTCTATCACAATTAAAGGATGAAAGTACTAGGAATTATTTCCTTGTAATTTCCGTCAGAACCACTCTTAGGGGTGAAATAGTCTCTCTCTCTCTCTCTCTCTCTCTCTCTCTCTCTCTCTCTCTCTCTCTCTCTCTCTCTCTCTCTCTCTCTCTCACAGCTTGCAGGCCTAAGGAGCTGCTAAAATTATTAGATTTTTTCAGCCTTTATCACAATCAAAGGATGATAAAATTACCTGGTAGGTGAAATACTATTTCAGCCTCTATCACAAGCTTGCAGGCCAAAGGATGATAGTGACTTTTCAGCCTCTATCACAATCAAAGGATGATAGTGGTAGGAATTATTTACCTGGTAGGTGAAATACTCTCTCTCTCTCTCTCTCTCTCTCTCTCTCTCTCTCTCTCTCTCTCTCTCTCTCTCTCTCTCTCAAACCAACTCCTCCTCTTCCAGCTGAAATTCCTTTCCATTCAGAAACCATTCCACCGAGAGAAATGTAAAGAGAGGAGCATTACATCAACTGCGGTACATTGAATTCCTTTGAGTGGAATCTCTCTCTCTCTCTCTCTCTCTCTCTCTCTCTCTCTCTCTCTCTCTCTCTCTCTCTCTCTCTCTCTCTCTCTCTCCCCTGATGGCCAATTGTCATAAAGACTCAGTGATCCGATTTGAAGGATGGAAGGAAGGAAGGAATTGATGCGATGAAGGACTCCAAATCCTTTGGATGTTCGTAGTAAATGAGGCGTTTCCTCTCCCTAATCGTATGTTACTTTATTTGTCATTATATTTGTGTTTTCGTGTGTGTGTGTGTGTGTGTGTAAGTGTATAATACCTGGAGTGAAAACTGGAAATACTTGACAGGTAAACATTTCGGGAACAAATGTCTTCAGATAACTTCAAGAAACATCATTATGTTCTTTACGTTTCATGTCTAGCATTGATAAAAAAAACTTTTTCTCTCTCTCTCTCTCTCTCTCTCTCTCTCTCTCTCTCTCTCTCTCTCTCTCTCTCTCTCTCTCTCTCTCTCTCTCTCGCCGAGGATGAAAATATGCAAAAGGACTTTCTGAAAAATGCCATGAAGTTTGTCCCCCTCTTTTGATAAAAGTTGAAGAACGCGAGAGTTCAGCGTCCTTACAAAGAAAGTTTCTTCCGAAAGACAGCAAAGAAATATTGGAAAATAAGGTTATATGAATATGGTGTCTTCTATATATCAGTAGGTATTCCTAAAAGGCGTTTGCAACGTTTTTTAGGCTCGTAGCTGCACACCACATTTTAGCCACTTATTTAGCCTCCATTCTCGCTCCCTTTCTTCAGTCTTGCTGTCCAGTCTCTCTAACTAATTCTTAGTCCAGCTGTAAGGTTTTCTCCCAGTTCCAGCCTTTAGATCATTATACTTCTTTTCATTTATTCTCTGGATCTATTTATCTTGCCGTCCAACCGCTCTAACTCCCTGTTTTCACTGTCTGAAGCGCTTAATGGCGGAAAGTGCCTCAGTGCTTGGCTTGACTGCCTGAATTTCATAAATAAATAAGTGCAGACACTCTCTCCGTAATTGTCAAAGGTTAATTTGAAGTTATTCTCACCTACTTAAAATATATACTGAGTGAAAGCTTTCATTTTATAACGATTACTGAACCATTCTCATACACCAAACCTGGCTTTCTAATATCGCTTTCTCTTGCGAAAGCTATTTCAGAATCGTGTTGATCCAGATTTCTACGACCAACTGTTCTCGAAATTGTTTCTCTCCGATTTATCGAAATCTCGAAATCATTTCTCTTTGCAGATTCTGTGTAACGTCAGCTGGTCATTAAGGTACAAGGTACAAGGTACCAGCTACCGGGTTCCTGGTCTGCTTTTACGGGCTATTAGGAATTTGGACCAGCCCTGATATAGAGGTAAGGAAAATGGTTTACTTTCGGATCTTTGTATCTTTAGAGTTATTCTTTCTTTTTTTATTTATCCATTCGTTTATGTATATTTCTATTCTTTCGTGAGAGAGAGAGAGAGAGAGAGAGAGAGAGAGAGAGAGAGAGAGAGAGAGAGAGAGAGAGAGAGAGAGAGAGAGCAGAATAAATGCTGTAAGGCACAACTAAGTCGACCATAATAAACGAAAGATTTCTCTCTCTCTCTCTCTCTCTCTCTCTCTCTCTCTCTCTCTCTCTCTCTCTCAAGAGGCACCGAGGAACCTTGGCTTCGGTTTGGATTCCGCTCATAATCATACAAAGTGGCCATTATGCAAATCAAAGTTAAAAGGTCCTTTGCATAATGAGGTGTATTGCTGAGTGCACACTTACCTTAATTATATATCTTTTCATAGCGAAGGAAAACAAAAGGTTCTACAAGGCTACCAGAGTTCTTGCTAGTTCTAGTTTCTCTAGATGAAGAAGAAATAGTTTTATGTGTATGGAAGTCAATATGTTTGTATTTAATTCGTGTATGTTATTTATGTTATTTATATATATATATATATATATATATATATATATATATATATATATATATATATATATATATATATATATATATATATATATAATATGGATATTTTATTAACTAGGCGTTTATATAAGTAATTATTATAAGAAACAGATATGTATTTAATACAGTCTTTGAATATATGTATACATTTATAATTATATATATATATATGAATATATATATATACATATATATATACTGTATATATATATACATACATATACATATGTATGTATATTTATACTGGAAGTTAGCCTCTTGAAATAGTATTATTTTTCCCCTTTTCATTACTATCACTTGAATATTATCTTTTGTAAAGTTTTCTTTACGAAATCAAATAACTAAAGACTCTACTTGTCACGAAGCGAACTTCATTTAAAAAAATTGTAGTAATTTCTTTATCTTTCTACCTTTTAATTTTTCAGCACAAGCTAACTCAACTGTCTACTTTTACAGGTATTATTTCATACAATGTCCCTCGACTTTGGGCTTCCTCTCGTCGTCTGTATTCACTGAGAAGCATTAAACCCGTTCAATAACCCAAAGGAGATATTGCCTTCTAAGCCAATTGACAGCAACTTCTGTTTCTCCAAATTTCTCTCTTCATCACAGGTAATCTTGATAAGTGAATTTGACTGATAGACCCATGTCCTCTCCCTTAGAAAAATACTTAAAATCTTGAGACGTCTCCCAACTCTGTTTTTCTTTCCCAGGCAATTTCTTTCATCCAATTCCAGGAATTCTTTAAACATCACTCTGTTTTTTTGTGGGAGTGGTCGTCGCTTGAACGTCTTGCTTACGGTTTTCCGCTTTTTGGCTTCAATTTTAAGGGGATTCAGATGAGGTGTTTACGAATGTCAAATGAAGCTTGTATTGATGATTTGTGGCTTTTTCCAAAGGGCAGTCACGTCAGTTTGTATTTGTGTATAGTTTACTTAGATGCTCAGCTTTTGTTGACGTGAGGGTGCACTTAATAGTACAATTGGGAATATATATATATATATATATATATATATATATATATATATATATATATATATATATATATATATATATACACATCTGTATATATAAATATATATATATACACACACATATATATGTTTGTATATATATATATATATATATATATATATATATATATATATATATATATATATATATATATATTATATATATATATATGTGTGTGTGTGTGTGTATATTTATGTATATATACATATATATATATAACAAATATATATTTTATGGAAAATTCCTCACACCAAACATTTTTTAAAATTCCTATATTATTAAATGACTACAAGAAAATAAATAAAGCAAAGGAGAAATCCAATGAATGAGAAATTTAGTTAGAAATGTCCAAAAACAGGTTACCTTTTGCCAAAGAGTTTTGCATCGTTAGCAACGTTTGCTCTCTCTCTCTCTCTCTCTCTCTCTCTCTCTCTCTCTCTCTCTCTCTCTCTCTCTCTCTCTCTCTCTCTCTCACTGAATTTAGATAACTGTTCTTCACATAAACAATGTCGTTACCTAGAGTTCTTCCAACAATTCACGGAAAATTTGCAAAGAAAATTTCAGAGCATTTTTAATGTTTCTCCTTTCATTAAAAATAATGAATTCACAGAAACAGATCCACTGCAGTAACTTCAGAGGGGGTTATTAGTTCGTTAAAAGGGTTAAAAAACGAGGAGATTTTATTAAAACCGTCAGATACTTTTATACAATTCTAAACCAGCCACTGTATCTCTTGTGCCTTTTTAACAGCTTGTTTCCATAGACAACTCTGAATGCTTCAGACATCAAGTACATATTCAAATGATGAAAGGCAAAAACGCTTTTATTTACTCCTCTGAATAGCTCTCTCTCTCTCTCTCTCTCTCTCTCTCTCTCTCTCTCTCTCTCTCTCTCTCTCTCTCTCTCTCTCTCTCTCTCTCGTCTGAGACTCCCCGGATGCTGAAAAGAGGCAAATACAACAATTTTTAAAAGCTCTCATAACCTGAATAGTTCTTTTTCCAGTGTCCCTTTCAGGGAATCTGTAAGTCAATAGAAGAAAGAATTAAAAAGCTTTGAGAGGGTACTCGGGTTCTCTATGTGAGGAGAAAAGAATTGGTGCGGGGGAAGGGGGCGAGGTGGAAGGGAGGGAAAGGGGGAGGGGAGGGGAGGAATTCAGCAGAAATATAACTCTTGGCATATGTTAGTTTTTGTATACAGTGTTCAATTTTTAGAAACTAGAGTTATATTTTCGTTTTTTGTTAGTTGGATTAAGCATAGGGAGGTTTAGTAGATTTTGTTTTGTAAATCATTAGAAGATTATGTATACACACACACACGCACACATATATATGTATATATAATATATATATATATATATATATATATATATATATATATATATATATATATATATATATATATATATATATATATATATAATATATATATATATGATAAATATTGAATATTTCTACAAGACTGATCACTTAGGAATATCAAATCCTCTTGATCAGTGACGTATACATTAAAAGCAAAAAGGAAAAAACACTACCAAAATAACACTAACGAAAAAAAAACTAAAAAAAAAAGCCTCTGGCCAATATTTACTGTAACCGTGAGATTACCTATCCAACGTGACGTTTTAATAACAGGGTGGTAACAGGTATCTCCCTTAATAAATTGAGAGGTATGAGAGACACTCTCTTCATTATTTACACCAGAAAACAGTAATAAAATAAAATATGAGAAGTGTTGTAGTCTCAGTGACGCCATTTGATTACGGTTTTTTAAGAGGGATGCAAAATTATTTTTATCAAGTACACCTTATCAAAACTTATAATGCATTTTGAATTATGAGGTACATTAAGTTATTCAAAACTTATAATGCATTTTGAATAATGAAAAACATTAACTATTCAAAACTTTTAATGCATTTTGAATAGTGAAAAACATTTAAGTTACTCAAAACTTATAATGCATTTTGAATAATGAAAAACATTAAGTTACCCAAAACTTATAATGCATTGTGAATAATGAAAAGCATTCAGTTACTCAAAACTTATAATCCATTGTGAATAATGAAAAACATTAAGTTGCTCAAAACTTATAATGCATTGTCAATAATGAAAAGCATTAAGGTACTCAAAACTTATAATGCATTTTGAATAAAGAAAAGCATTCAGTTACTCAAAACTTATAATGCATCGTGAATAATGAAAAACATTAAGTTACTCAGAACTTATAATGTATTGTCAATAATGAAAAACATTAAGTTACTCAGAATTTATAATGCATTGTGAATAATGAAAAACATTAATGGATGCTTTGTCATGACATAATTTATATTTTCATGATTATATTTACTGTAGAAATCATTTAAGTAAGTTACTGAATTATCTTAGTCCATTCGTAAATTGTACTCAAATGAAATCCATATATCTCCTAATTTATTTTCAGATTCATTATTTTTATGATAACCATTTTTTAAGAAAACATTGATATCAGATCAGGAATTTTAAAACCTGAATTAATTATATTTGATAAGAGCTTAAGTCTAAAAAATGGTGTGGCTCTATGCTTGATTCACACCCATACAGAACTTGATAGGATAAATAAGATTATTCCATTTTATGCTGAATGTTCAAATAGATCTGCGTCGTCCATCACATTCAGTTTATGGGAGAAAGGGAGAAAGAAAACTTATCCATTTTTCTTTCCATTTTTCAAGCGTCTGACACCTCCCATTGTCAGCTCCATTTGCTGAGGTGAAAATTCTAAATTTTTTCAAACGACTTTTACCTCTCTCTCTCTCTCTCTCTCTCTCTCTCTCTCTCTCTCTCTCTCTCTCTCTCTCTCTCTCTCTCTCTCTCTCTCTCTCTCTCTATGCGTCAGCTGTAACTAATATACAGTATATGTATATATATATATATATATATATATATATATATATATATATATATATATATATATATATATATATATATATATTATTAAAAAGAACCTCATTCAAACTGGATGGTATCTAATGGAGTATTTATTCAGAAAAAGTTACAAGCTTTCTTGAACAAACAGTCCACATTATCAAGTATCCGGATACTTGATAATGTGGACTGTTTGTCCAAGAAGAGCTTGTAACTTTTCTGAATAAATACTCCATTAGATACCATCCAGTTTGAATAGGTCCTTTTAGTAATTCTACTAACGCACAGAACAATTGTGTATGTGATAAAAAGTTAATATATATATATATATATATATATATATATATATATATATATATATATATATAGAGAGAGAGAGAGAGAGAGAGAGAGAGAGAGAGAGAGAGAGAGAAGAGAGAGAGAGAGAGAGAGAGATGTGTGTGCGTGTGCATACATATATGTATGTATGTGAGTGCGTATGTTTAAAACATACACCCGGAAACCTACAAACGACCGTAAGCCCGCTTGTGTACGAGCGCGCATAATAAGCCGTTTGTGCTTGCATATCCTCAGACGCCCTCAAGATTAGCCAAAATCCCGCTCGAACCCGACGGCGTTTGGGATCCTGCTTCCTAATGCTGATCCTGGATGCTTTCGGCCGTATCCTTAGAGATGACGAATGAATGCAAAGGACCCCATTACCCGGGCTTAGTTTGGCTCTAAGCTACGGGCCACAAGGCCCTGCCCAAATTGGTCCTGTTGTATGGAATAGGTTATAAGGGGCGTTGCGTGCCAATTCTCTCTCTCTCTCTCTCTCTCTCTCTCTCTCTCTCTCTCTCTCTCTCTCTCTCTCTCTCTCTCTCTCTCTCTCTCTCTCTCTCTCTCTCTCTTTGCGTCAACTGTAACTATCCTCTTCTCTCTCTCTCTCTCTCTCTCTCTCTCTCTCTCTCTCTCTCTCTCTCTCTCTCTTGTTTTGGGGAAATTCTCAATACGATATTGTTTGATTAATGAGTATTTAATGTGTGAATGAATGGCTGGTGTAAAAAGTGTATAGTAAATTTTATCTTAATTAAGAAAAACATAATATGGCTTTGATTATTTAAAGGATTTTGTTGTTAAATTCAAGGTTAACACTCGCTATAATAAATTATGTTTTCCCAGTAATATTCTTAATTGATATACATCATGCATCATTATGCATACAAATACACCATGTGTATGTATTTTTAAACACGCAAAACGTACAAAAACAGCGAAAGAAAATCGTGATTGTAATTTCAGTAACCCAATAGCAAAGTTGACAAATCTCGATTGCACTGTTTTTTTATTTTTTATTTTTTGTCAGCTGTCAAAGGTCCCCATCTTTGCATTTCATCACATCCTCAAATATTTGTCTATTGGCTAATCCGGTCTCCTCCTGCCAATCGTGAAACGGCGAGTCCAATCTGGCATTCATGGATTTAGTTTGTAGTATTCAAATCAATTCCATACGAGTTTTTTTTCATTCAGTTTTTCTTTCAGTTTCCATTCAGTTTTTTCTTATCAGCGAAGTTCGACTTTTACGTAGAGAAATTAAATTTTTTTCTGATATGCCTTTTTTTATAAAAAAAAAATATATTGCTCAAATTGAAGCTGTTAATACAGATTTATCCAGCGAAAGGTATAAAGCTGACCAAGACAAATTGTAGCCTTTAAAACATTCAGTTGAAGGTTAACATAAAATTTTTGTTAAATTCTTTTTTTTATTAATATTGATCAAACTGAAGCTTTTAATATGAATCCTCATGAATATATTGAGCAATCTTAGAGACAAAACACTTTTATCTGACCCGCTCTTTATATCAGACTAATTCTTCGTTCTACATATCGAGTATCGAGATTCAGCTACCCTTATGCCAGCAAGGGACCTCGCTCAAAGAGCGTTTATCAGTATACTTTTTATCTCCTTTGACAAATTAATTGCCACAAAATATTCACCACACTTCCTACGTCAAATCTCTGGACAATATCAGGAATTTCTCCAAGGTTCATGCGTCTAACGTAAGGATATATTCGCTGTAATATAGAACTCTTTTGCTGATAAACCGACTAATAGTTTACTCGTCGAGTCTGGAAAGAAATCTTATATAAAATAAAGACTTTAAAGACAGCAATCACTGTTTTCCCAACAAATCCCCAAAAAATATTAATCTCAAATCCTTTCCCACAATGATCAAAGCCTCTCTTATTCTTTCCCTTCATCCCGAAAGAAATTCTAAAGAAAATAATGACTCTGAAAGAATAGCAATCACTTAGTCTCCCTCAAACAAACGCAAAAAATTAATCCTAAATCCTTTTCCGCAATTATCAAAGTCTTTCCTTCTGTTCCCTCCCTTCATCTCGACGCATGCGCAGTCTCCTTCCTTCCTTCCTTCCTTCCTTTCCCCCTCGCTCTCATATCCTCCATCTGCATCAAGATGCCTTATTCGGCGTAATTCACATTCAACATATTGTTTCGAAGCCCCGAATTCCGGGGGACGTCAGCGGCGGTTCCTTTGACGAAACGGGATAATAGAGGAGACGGTGGATGCGAGTTATTATTCCCGTGTGTCGTTGCCTCGTGGAATATTTTAGCCATTGTTTTGGTTTCCCGTTCTTCCTCTTCTTCTTCTTCTTCTTCTTCTTCTTCTTCTTCTTTTGTCCTGGATCGTAATAGGAAGGGGGGAGGGGGGCCGCTGTCACAGATGTACCCGGAGGAGTATTGATAAAAGAATTAATGTAAAACGTTGGCATAATAGGTTCTGAAGCCCTGACTGTAATACAAAATGTTTGTATAATAGATTCCAAAGACGCTGTTCTAAAATGGAACTTCACATCTGTAATAGGACTAATGATGCCTGTTTCAGTGCGGAACCGAAAACAATCTTAGATATGTATTTAGAATATAACAAATTTTTTATATAATGTTATTAGTAATAGGTGCTATCAATGGGCAACTGCTTTTTAATAGCTCTTCTAAAAAATATATAATTTAATACTTTATTGTAAGACTCCGGACCATTTTGTTTCTCTAAGTGTTGGGCACTGAAACTTTTGATAATATAAAATTGCCAAAACCATATTATGAACACTATTCTAACAATTGCCTGCTATTTCAGGGGAACATCAATTAATGCTTTTATTGCCAATAACAATTATCTCTAGTGTGTAATAACCACATTCTCACATTGTACATCTTAATTTTTGTGCATTTCGTAAAATAATTTCAGCTCATGGAAAACCATAGTTTTCATTTATCCGGTGCGATATGAAAGCCCTTACGTAAGAAATATCAAAACAGATCGATAATGCTTTAATAGTATTTAATAAAACACTTCAACGAAATTATCATACAACTCCTTTAAAGGACTCTTAAGGACTCTCCTCTCGAAACAAGGAAGGAGTTCACCATTCTGCAAACTTCCCGGTTGCAAATTCAATCACGTAATGAACTCCCGCACGCGCAAGTGAATTATCCCGAAGCATTTCATTACCTGGAAGGTAAATAGGTCTTGTATCTCACTGCAAATTTTTTTTTTATATAGACCTACTTTTCATACTGATGCTGCAAGTGGGAAGTATAGTAATAAGATCTGACTGATTTTCAGAAAGGTAGTTTCAAGAGCATACTGGAAATTAATTGACGCTGTATCAAAAGTATTGATAAATACATGACATCACCTTAACTCTCAAAAATAATTATTATTTATTATATTATTCAGAAGATGAGCCCTATTCCGATGGAACAAGCCCACCACAGGGGCCACTGACTTGAAATTCAAACTTCCAAAGAATGTGGTGAAATCATGATTTTTTTTATGGAGGTTAGTATCAGTTAAATGTCAGTCGTATTTCGTGTTAGAATCCATATGATATATTACTTGTGTACACCTGTCTTCTCACCTTTATCTAATTGTTACACCTCAGGTTGACACCACAGGTAAATTCATAAAAATAATCTGTTAGGTGGTTACTTATCTTTCATTACAAAAATTCCTAATTATTGCACATCAGGTGTAACAATTTTTCAAATGGTTATTTTTTCCCTCAGTAACAAAACGTTCAGTGAACTATGTTTTCACATTTTTAAACAATATTTTCTTTTCCATTTTTCCCTTGTTTATAGTTTAGAGACTGCCTAACTCTCCCTTTCCCAAAGAATTAAACCGACCGAGATGGAATGACAAACACAAACATTCCGTTTTGTTTTCATGATACGCTGTGTGTTTACGTTTCCGCCCAGACCTGCGTGTACTCTCTCTCTCTCTCTCTCTCTCTCTCTCTCTCTCTCTCTCTCTCTCTCTCTCTCTCTCTCTCTCAGATTAGGCTACGTCATACATTTCAGTTGAATAATAGATTCATAAAAGCATTATACCTATCAGGATTTTAATCCGATATATCATAGGATATTTTTCATAAGAGAGAGAGAGAGAGAGAGAAAGAGAATTATATTTATCTAAGCTTACTACCGATCCAATTTCCTGGCCAACAGCGATCACAAGACAAGTCTGTGATACCGGGCTCAAGAGATAGAGAGAGAGAGAGAGAGAGAGAGGTATAATTCGGATACAAGGCCACAATCGTTAACAAACCAATTTCTTGCCCACAGATCGCAAGGAGACGAAGTATAATCGGATTCTAGAGAGAGAGAGAGAGAGAGAGAGAACTTCGTTACAAGAACTTCTGGCAACTGTCATTTTCTGTTTTATCTTTTCCTACTACTCAGATTATTTTTCTTCTAGCAGAATTACATTTTAAAAAATAAATTGAATTATTTTTATGGTAACTCTAAATACCTGTAACGTATTTGCTACAAAGAATTTTAATAATTAAGCTAAATTGATTTAATAAGTAATAGAGTAATCTTTTTGAAAGAAAATTTTCAGTTTTCATTACAAAATGTCGAAGTTAATCTTTCAAGATATTTCATTTTCATTTTCTCCAAATTTTTCTGATAATATTTGATAACTTTGTAACCTCTCAGATTACATTTAAACTTAATTTTATTTATTATAATCAAAACGGTTTTGGGAAAATGTAATTTACAAATCAAAGGAAATGCTTCGATATTGCAGGTATAACCAGATGAATATATTATGAGAGAAAACAGGTATACCTGTAATTACTTGTAATGTATTATTCTGACCACCGGGTGCATCTGTAAAACAGCTACACCTGTAATTAAAGTGCAAAATATCACCTGTCCACCAGGTGTCTGTAAGTAACGTGCAATATGTTACCTGTCCACCAGGTATCTGCAAACAAGACGCAACGCTTCATGAAAGCAAATAACAATCCTCGTTTTCTATACAACGAATCAGCAGTCAGAGAGGAGGGGAAACTTCCTGAAAAGATAAAAAAAGGAAAAAAAGCATCTTTGATCACGTAATGTGTTCCAACGCTCTAATTTCATTCCTTTCATTAAGGTAGCGACTCGTTCCTCTGACGAGTTTAACTTGAGACTTGAAATTTCATTAACGTGATGGATGTCAACGTATGTAATTTTCCCGCTGGGGGAGGTTTGTTGACGAGAGAGAGAGAGAGAGAGATAGGCTGATTTAAGCTCTGAAACGGTTGTTTGGGGATTAGAGTCAGAAATTTGTCGTGTTTATTGTGCGATTGTTCATATTCATTGTGCTTTCCAGTGACAAACAACGCTTTTAGTTACGCTAATGTAAATTATTACATCTTCCTAGAGTGTGTGTGTACGTGAAGTGTTTAAACATGAACAAGCAGATGCTCTCTATTGCTTGCATTTTGTAGTCCATGTATTGAGACTGAGGTTTGTGAGTGGAAAATTCTTTCAAAAGCTCATTTATGGCTCATAGCAGGCATTGCATTTTCAATACCATCAACAGCTGCACGATACATGACATTTTCCGCTCGTGCTTGACGCTTGCCTGATCACGCTGTCGCATGCCTTGCTTCACGTTGCTGTAAGTTCTCACCTGCGCGCCTTTGTGCATCATTTTCTCGCGCAGCTTGAAGTCTTAGATTCCGATCTGCCTCAGTTTCAACAGCTCGCCTTTTTGCATCTCTTTGTCTGCCCACAGAAAATCTCTGGTCTCGTTATTCATCAGTTTGACAGAGATCTTCTAGAAGTAGTCTTCACCAAGGGACATGGCATTCTTGAAGGAGCTGAGTTCTTTCTTTCTGCAGAGCCGGTTTTCTAGATTATTCCCACAGAATTACCAGAAGGAAGACATCTGCAAGAATACATCTAGATATCGGACTATTTGCCTGCTTGACAGAGAACTTCTATTAGAAGAGTCTTCATCAAAGGACATAGCATACCTGAAGGAACCGAGTTCCTCCTTTCTGCAGAGCCGGTCTTCTAGATCACTTCCACAGAATTACCAGAAGGAAGTCATCTGTAAGAATACATCTAGATATCCGAATATCTGCCCACTTTGACAGAAATCTTTTAGAAGAAATCTTCATCAAGGGACATAGCATACTTGAAGGAACCACCTAGGTATCCAAATATTTTCCCACTTTGACAGAGATATTCTAGAAGAAATCTTCATCAAGGGACATAGCATACTTGAAGGAACTAAGTTACTACTTTCTGCAGAGCCAGTCTTTAGATTATTCCCACAGAATTACCAGAAGGAAGTCATCTGTAAGAATACATCTAGATATCCAACTATTCTCCCACTTTGACAGAGATCTTCTAGAGGAAAGTCTTCATCAAGGGACATAGCATACTTGGAGGAACTGATTTCCTTCTTTCTGCAGAGCCAGTCTTCTAGATTATTCCCATAGCATTGCCAGAAGGAAGACATCTGCAAGAATACATCTAGATATCCAACTATTTTCCCACTTTGACAGAGATCTTCTAGAGGAAGAGTCTTCATCAAGGGACCTAGCATACTTGGAGGAACTGAGTTCCTTCTTTCTGCAGAGCCAGTCTTCTAGATTATTCCCACAGCATTATCAAAAGGAAGACATCTGCAAGAATACACCTAGATATCCAACTATTTTCCCACTTTGACAGAGATCTTCTAGAGGAAGAGTCTTCATCAAGGGACATAGCATACTTGAAGCAACTGAGTTCCTTCTTTCTGCAGAGCCAGTTTTCTAGATTATTCCCACAGCATTACCAAAAGGAAGACATCTGCAAGAATACATCTAGATATCCGCCAGAAATTGACTCTTTCTGGGAGAGTTTGTCAATTCTTCCGGAGAGTGTTCGTCCTTCACCCTACCGTCCTATGATTGGCTCCAGAAAAAGGTTAGTCTTCTCAGAAGAACTTTCCATTCCTCCCTGAATCCATTCGAAGTCTTCGTCAGGTCTTCAGTAGATCTTCAGGAGTTCACCAAAGTAAGGCTTTGTGCCGAAGAAAATCGATCCATTCGCAAAGAATGATGATGTGTGAAAGGGAATTGTAGTTCTGGTGTGGACCTCTGGACACTGATTCTTGAGCATACGAAACCCTGTCTAACCTCGAATACTTAATTGTCATATTTTTTTCCTTTGCTGAGAAAATTAATTAGAATTTTATATAGCTCATATCTGCTCATAAAACAAATTAGAGGACTAGCAGTATTACTTAATGTCTAACAATAAGTACTAAATTTAAACGAAACATATAATTAAGTTAAGGTGATTTATACCATGAATTATTGTTTTCCTTTTATTAAACTAAAGTACACATCCGATTACAATGTAAATGAAGAATATATAAATAAATAATTTCCTTACTTCCATACAAACGTATTTGATACACTCCAGTCTTGCATCATCTTCCAAATACAAGTAGGATTCCTGGTACAAGGAGTATTAAAAAAGATTCAACTGTAATGTTACTTGAAAGGACAGATTTTACATCTGACTGTTTGTTGTATAGTAAAGATCTTGTACTCACAAACACGTCGTCACAAACACAGGCACTCTAATAGCCACAGAAACAAACGAACAGAAAGGTCCACATACATGTATAAGTTAATTAAGAACTTCCTGCTAGTACATCCAAGTCCCAGAGGGGCGTTTCTAAAGGGACAACAATGGATCATCACACTGTATGTTATATATCCTCACTTATTCTGGTTGCTTGGTTTGTCTCAAGACATTCAGCATCTCCTCAGTCTTTGCCCTCTTCTCTGCCTGGGCACGCAGGAAGCTCGGCGTGGGGCAGTTGTTGCAGTTCCCACGAGTTGTGTATAGGAGCTTCCTCTCGGGTTCCTTATCCATATCTTTTCGATTTCCAGACATTGTCTCCATTCCCTCGAGGCTCGTTTCCGTCTCGTACGAAGGGCCTCTGATACCCAGCCCTTCGTCGTGAGTTGAGGTCCTTGCACTCATCAACTCCTTGTTGAGGGCGTCTCTACATCGGTCTAATTCTTGCTCTCTGGAATAAATTTGCTCTTCTTTTAGGTTAAGGCGAGCTTCTCTGGCCTCGAGACCGCGTAACTTCTCCTCCCACTTCTTCTGTAACTGCGAGATCTCCTCTTTCGACAGCATCTCCTCCTCTTGTAGGCGAAGCCTCTCTTTCTTTAGGTTCTCCTCCATGAGGTACTGACTTCGCCTCACTTTGGACATCTCTTCGACGATCTCTTCTTCTCTGCGTCGTAAATGTGATTCAGCCTGGTAGAAGTAGACCCTCTTCTGGGCTAAGTGCATTCCGACTGTCTGCTGTCTACGTGTCATTTCTCTTCTCTTTTCTTCATCTCTAGACGAGCCGTTGTAAGACATCTCTTTTCATTGAACTTTACCTCCTGTTCACTTTGGATCTTTCTCAGCTCCTCCTTGAAAACCTCTCGTTGCTTCCACAGCATTTCGTTCAGCTCTCTCTCCTTCTCCTTCAGGAGATCTGCAAATTTCATTTCTAGACATTCCTCTCTTTTTCTTAAATTTTGCTCGATTGTTCCTACCCCATCTATCGCCTCGTCGAGGGTCACATAAGGATCAGAATCCATTGTAAGCTCACGCAACACTTTGTTCATTTCCATTTCCATTGGCTGCCCGAGATCATTAGGACTGTGTTGATCTTGCTCAGGTTTGCAACCTCTTCGTTTCGCTTTCAGCATCTTCCTCTCCTGTTGGGGAGGTCCCATCGAGACGTTTTCATTTTCCTCGACATGTGATAGACTTGAAACGTTCTCTAGAGGACGTCCACCAAACGTAAATACTCTAGGAACGTTCTCCCGAACGTTTCTTCCAAAATCAAATCCTTTAGGAGCCTCCTCTTGAAGAGCACATTCGTCGAAATTGAATTCTTTATCCATACCAGTTTTCGGAGGCTGACCTCCGCCGTTACAGAAGATATTATTGTCCAGTGGGGCACAATCAGGAAGGTCATCTGTCCTCGCCCTTTTGGCCGCTCTCTCCTGACGGAGGGTCATCTCCTCCTCATCGCAAGGTCCAAATGATCCGTCCTGGTCCATTTGATCCAGAGTCTTGGTCCCTGTTCCTGAACTGACAAAATACTTTCCATTTGTTCCAAATGCAAAATTGTCCATTTTTCAGTTTTGCTGTACACAGCTGTCTCCGCATTCCTTTATATATTTTCAAGCTCGGATTTTGCTTAGAAGAAAAATAATTGTTTATAGAAAATAACAAGTATTTAATTTTTTTCAAGGAGAATTAATTTTCCTGTACATGCTTTAAATATTGACTGATAGGTTGAATTATCGTGTCAACATCATACTAGCGAGACACACACACACACACACACACACACACATATATATATATATATATATATATATATATATATATATATATATATATATATATATATATATAGAGAGAGAGAGAGAGAGAGAGAGAGAGTTTTCTATTTAAGAATAAAATCTTAACAGCATTTTTATAGGAACATTATCACGTTGGTATTCCAATATTAACAAAATACGTTACATTATTATTAGATTATTATTAAATTATTATTATTATTATTATTTTATTAGGAACAGAGATTTTCACTAGTAAAAATATTCCAATCCTTTAAAAAATAAATCGAAAATATTGCCTTATTATTATTATTATTATTATTATTATTATTATTATTATTATTATTATTATTATTATTATTATTATTATTAACTTTCAAAGATTTTCACTAGTAAAAATCTTGCTGTCCTTGAAAAAATAAATCGAAAATATTGCCTTATTATTATTATTATTATTATTATTATTATTATTATTATTATTATTATTATTATTATTATTAAGAGGGCATTAAAACATTATTATTATTATTATTATTATTATTATTATTATTATTATTATTATTATTATTATTATTTTAAGAAGTTGCTATAAAAATATCTCACAATTCCTGAATAAAAACATAAATGGAAATTGTTACGTAATTATTATTATTATTATTATTATTATTATTATTATTATTATTATTATTATTAAGAAGGGCAATTCTCTGAATAAAAACATAAAACATTATTATTATTATTATTATTATTATTATTATTATTATTATTATTATTATTATTATTATTATTATTATTAACTTTTAAGAAGTTTCTATAAAAATATCTCACAATTCTCTGAATAAAAAACATAAAATTTAAATTGTTACGTAATTATTATTATTATTATTATTATTATTATTATTATTATTATTATTACTATTATTAAGAAGTTTCTATAAAAAAAATCACGCAATTCTCTGAATAAAAAACATAAACATTATTATTATTATTATTATTATTATTATTATTATTATTATTATTATTATTATTATTATTATTATTATTATTATAAACTTTTAATAAGTTTCTATAAAAAAATCTCACAATTCTCTGAAGAAAAAACATAAAATTTAAATTGTTACGTAATTATTATTATTATTATTATTATTATTATTATTATTATTATTATTATTATAAACTTTTAAAAGTTTCTATAAAAATATCTCAAAATTCTCTGAATAAAAAAAAATTTAAATTGAAATTTAAATTATTATTATTATTATTATTATTATTATTATTATTATTATTATTATTATTATAAATTTTATATAAAAATTATTGAAGAAAAAGCATAAAATTTAAATTGTTTAATTATTATTATACCTTGCAAGTTTCTGAACAAAAAATATGAACGAAACTGTCACACAACCCAAGATAAACTTCTTCGTTTTTGACGTAACGAGACGCAAAATCGAATCGACAGCTTCAACGGTCTCCCACCGTGCTCTGACGTAACATCCTCGCCATTACCGACGGAATTGCCTGTCTCCTCCGCGTCACACAACTTCTCTCGACGTCTCTGAAGACGCCGGGACGGTCGCTTGATGTGTTTCTTAGATAGATTCCCCAAGAGGACCAGATATTTTTTGGGAGATGATTGCCTGTGGGAGAGTTGCTAGAGGAGTTTCTCGAGTTGTCGTTTTGACTTTGTGAGTTCGTGTGACGTACAATTCTTCAAGTTTAGATTTGCTGTCGTAAACCCTGCTGGGGTAGTGCTGTCAGTATACCTCACGCGGTGCACTGTAGGCATTATTTAAGATTCTTACCGGCGTCTCGTCGGCCCTTAGCTGCTACAACCCCTTTCTTTCCTTTTACAATACCTCCGTTATATTCTCTTCCTTCCATCTTACTTTCCTCAAACCTCTCCCAACAATTGTTTCATAGCACAACTGCGAGGTTTTCCTCCTGTTACACCTTTCAAACCTTTTTACTCTCAGTTTCCCTTGGCTAGCTGAATGACCTCATAGGTCCAAGGGCTTGGCCTTTGGCCTTAATTTTATATTTTAATTCCAGTATTTGGTATTGTTTTGTTTTCTTTCTTTTATTTTCAAGCAAGATTTAAATTCAGCATTGCGTTAGTTATCATTTTCTTACCAGTCATTTCAGACCAGTTGCAAACATTCTACAAAAATAGTCAAGGTTAACTGTCTCTCCTTTATGAAAAAATTCTCGCTTTTCTCGGTCACACCTGTGCGAAACAGAAACACAATAAAATTATTATTATTATTATTATTATTATTATTATTATTATTATTATTATTATTATTATTATTATTATTATTATTATTATTATTATTATTATTATTATTATTCAGCAGATGAACCCTATTCATATGTAACAAACCCACCACAAAGGGCTATTGATTTGAAATTCAAGCTTTCAAAGAACCTGTTGTGTTGTTATTATTATTATTATTATTATTATTATTATTATTATTATTATTATTATTATTATTATTATTATTATTATTATTCAGAAGATGAACCCTATTCATATGGAACAAGCCCACCACAGGCGCCACTAACTTGAAATTCAAGAAGCTTCCAAAGACTATGGTGTTCATTAGAAAGAAGTAACAGAAGGTAAGGGGAACGAACATGAAAAGGGAACAGAGAAATGAAATGGAAAGGAAACGATGAAAAGGGAGATGGTATAGGAATGGAAGGTGCACAGGTGATAGGACCCCGAACAGCAATCTTCATCTTGGGATGATTACTTCTGAACAGCTGTTGCTGCTACCACCGTCCTAATCAGCCTCCAGTCTTGTTCCCACTGATTTTTATTGTTGTTTTCTGTTTCTCTCTTCTGTATTTTTATTTCTCTCTTCCATTTTTTTTCATTTCTCTCTTCCGCCGAAGGGTGGGAGAGGAGTTTTATATCACGTCTGATTTTTGTTTTATTTTCTCTTAGAATTCCGTTTTTCTTGTCAAATTTCCGCATAAATATGGATACAGATGGTTCCTGGCCTCTGCATGAACCAGATGGCTTTGGGAGTTCGCCCTCTCTCTCTCTCTCTCTCTCTCTCTCTCTCTCTCTCTATATATATATATATATATATATATATATATATATATATATATATATATATATATATATATATATATATATATATGGATGTATGTATGTATGTATGTATTAAAGCATGCTGCTACCCTTCCTCTTATAAACATGTATAAACTCCTAAGCTTACTTACATACATACATACTTACATACATACATACATACATACATACATACATACATACATACATACATACATGCAATTTAACTTCACGAAAGCTCCACCTCCCAAACCATTCTTTGCAACCAGCAAAAATCAATAATGTCAACTTGAACACACCCAGTAAAAAAAAATACGTAAAATTGTTGTACAATATATCTCAATAAACGTCACATTCCATTTTCGTCCTAAAAGACATTGTGACGTCAGAGATAAAAAGAGTCTTAGATCTGAATTTTTCAACGAAGAGTTTACGGTCGACAAGTATTACTGACCTTCGAGTAAGATTTATTGCAATTTTTCTCTCTCGTGAAAAACCGAATTTATGAAGTGGCCTCAGGATTTATGGCCCATAAATGCAAATTCCGTTATGGATGTGCATCGAAAAACACGGCCAATTCTGAGATGAGAGAGAGAGAGAGAGAGAGAGCAGACTTTGATATGAAATTAACTTTCTATTAATAAACGTTTTCACTGGTATTTGAATCCGTTTCAAGTATATTTTAATTAACTTAAACATAAAAGAGTATAAAAAATGAGATTATTGTAACAATGGCATTTAATTTTTCTTTGGTCAGTAACATAATTATTACATAATTACAAAAAAAATTACATTGATAAACTAAATATTTTTCAGTTATCTGATTTCAGTTATGCGAAAAAAATATTGCTTTAGAAATAGAAATTATTATTAGAAGATTTTTTAAATCAGATGTTGATGTAATTGACCACGTAATCTACGATTATAATTACAAACAATAACAGACAATTTTGTGCAACTTTCCATTAAATATAAGACTTAACGTTATATTTTCAGCAGCGAATGACGTCAGTCAGAAGGAAATTAATCACTAGGTTCTAGTGAATTTTTTATCCATTTATACATTTCATTATCTCTTACTGCATACGTTTAACGAATGATTGTTGTCTTATAAAGCAATGGATTGAGGCAGATTTATTGAAATATAATTGCCTGTGCTACAATAGTATTTGATTCCCACTCGTGCATTATGGTGCATTATGCTTGGAGAGAGATTCCCTTCACACGTTACCTAAGGATCACTCGTGACTTTATTGATGAGTAATTCTCGCTATTCTGCTTTCATTCTTCAGAGCAAATGAACTTGAGTTAATTAAGTAATTATCTAATTATAAAAATGAAACAAAGCCTCGTAACTTATTAACGTAACTTCATTATGGATGATTTGTTTCTGTTAATAAAGAGAAAACCAGTGCAATTAACTGTGCGTGTAATTAGGTCATAATGATATTCACTTAATGAAATATATTTAATTATGTCATCGGCCCCATTCGTTAGCAATTTCATTTAGAGCTTTAAAGCTGCTTTTTTAGCTGTCAGGTTGTAAATTAGCTTGTGATACATTAAGTCTAAGTAATATTTATTGAGAATCTTCTACGTCTCCAAATAGCTATGCTGAAAGTAATCATCTGATCCCTAGTTTGTAGTTTGGCTTTCTCAGTGGCCTGGGTTTGTGTGATTCTCTTCTTTCAGTTTCAAGTGTCGTGAAGAAACCCCTAGATTCTGGTCATAAAATATGTATGATTGGTCTTGATTTTAGTGCTGAATTTTATCGTGTTCATCTTGTGGTCCTTTTCCAAACTTGGACAATAGTAGGTAGACAATTTCTCAGCAGCGTTATAAAAATTCTAAACAGTTTTACGGAGAGGAATAGTCGCTGATGGGAGCTACAATAACTACAGGAATATAATCTCAAACTTATTATGAATCACTTTTACTAAGCCTACGCTATAGTTATTTGGTGAAAAGGTTGTATTTATTGAATGAAAGACAAGCATACGAAACGGTAGTGCAATCCAGTTCTAAGCTTATAAGTTATGAGAGGGGCATTGTTTAATTATCTATGTAACTATAACATTAAATTAAATTTCTTGAATAAAATATTTGATTACTTTTTTAACAAAATCTGAAACTGAACTAAAACTACTTTCATTTACCAGACCCATTTAAGCATTTTTCAAGAAATTTTAAAACCCTGATTTATTCAAAGTGCCAGTTGGACTGAAATTAATCCATTTGATTTCATTCAACACAGATGCACAAACATAAATAATAATTTCGTGGTTCCATCTGTAGCACCTCATTCCAAGGCTAAAGAAAAAAAATAAAGCTTCTCCTTCATTTGTTATAAGCAAGGCAGCCATACTTATAAAATTCTGGAGGACTATTCTGACACGTATGAAATCACTACCTCTTTCGAGCATCCTTTTTCTTACAGCTTTGTATAAAACTCTAGGCTGCACTTTCTCTGATATATGGGGAGGAATAAATCCTAGATTTCTATAGGTTTTATTGGTCTTTCGTTTCTTCCTCTAAACTTGAATACAGCCAGTAACACGCGCCATCCATATCTCCTCTTGTAGTGACTCATATTTCAAAAAGCAGCTATTCCATCGTTTTGAATTATACCTGTGTTCGATTCACGAAAGCTTCCAGAAGAGTTTAGATTTTACGTTTCACGGTTATTTTATCTAAATCACTTTCTCTTTTGATGGTTAGTTTTTCAACAGTTTCCCAGAGAAACCATATTCCTCAGTTTATCAGTTAGGATTTACTATTTTATTTAACTAATGCTTCTTATTGATACATTTGATGTCAAGTGTCTCCATATTAATTTTCTTTTAGCTGTTCTTATTAAACTGTTTTGTCTCTCGCAATGCAAATGAAAAATATATATTAAATGAATTCTGTTTTTTACCATTTCAGGAACAAATTTTAAAAGCATTCAAAAGGTTAACAGTCAACAACAACGTTTAACTACTAATGATAAAAAGCTTTTTGGCCCTTTCAAAAAAAAAAAAACAAAATTAATTAGAGCAGTGGTTTTTTTTATCTGCTAGACAATAGACCCTATCCTGTTGATATTTACTGCAGCAGTACAAATGCAGAATCTATTTTGTTTTCAGTTCTTGTTATTGAACTACAGCTGGACTTCTGACTTACATTGCAAATCAAACTTCATGATTTTTCAATAGAAATATTGCTATTGGCCGACCTTGTTTGTACAATTGTTTTAGACTAACATCAAATGCAGCTTTATAGATAGACAGAAATGCGCTTTTTGGAGTATATATACATATTTTGAAATACATTAACGGCTTTCATGTAATTCGAGGTCTGTAGATTCGATTTGTTCATGGCTTTTACTGATCCGAGTTTTAGGTGGATTTATATTCTTCTATACAACGTCAGTAAATAGTAATATTTTATATTCTTCTGCATACAGTAAATAAACAATACCATTTCATATTCTATATATAGTAAACAAAAAATGCTACCCTATGTCTGAATATCAGTGTCTAAAACTGCATTAGGAAATATTTTCTAACTGGGTTATGGGGAGTGGCTCCATTTATGTAAAATTCTGAGGCTGTTATTTTCTATATGTATTGTAATTTCTCCTAAAAAAAAAAGTGTTCAAATGCATGAGCTTCTGTATACCAAAGAATTTATTCGTCTAATGTAAAAAGTTGTCAAAAATATTTAATTTCTCGTTCGGTTTCTTTCCCTCCAGTACCATATTATTATTATTATTATTATTATTATTATTATTATTATTATTATTATTATTATTATTATTATTATTATTATTATTATTGCTGTTGTTAGTAACAGTAGTATTGACTGGAAGGAAACCCTCTTTTCAACTTCGCTGATGCGGCGATAATTTTTACATTATTATTATTATTATTATTATTATTATTATTATTGTTATTGTTATTGTTATGTTGTTGTTGTTGTTGAAACTTCTGAAATTATAAGAAATGAGGAGGAAAAATGGTTTTCATACTGAGATCATGTATCTTTACTTCGCTGACTGTACTCAGTGCTTCACTTACTCTTGCAATGAAATAAGAGGAATAAATCATACAAGAGCTTGAGGAACTCTACGGTCCAAACTAGCCATATTTCACTTACTCCATTTGGCTAATAAAAATGCATTTTATTAAACCAAAAAATATATTTCTACACATTTGCACTGGATCTATCGGAGACTTTTGTTTTGTAAAATATATAGTTATTTATAGAATAATAAGTGGATCATTTATTCACATTAAGAATATACAGTACGTTGTTGAAATTAATGGTATTTTAGAGTCAGTCATAATTATTGTTTGATACAGTATTTTTCTTAATGGACTGATGAATACAGAGAGAGAGTATTTTTCTTAATGGATTCATGAAAAGTGAAATATTTAGTTTCCATTACTCACGAAGCGTAAATAGGTCGGTACAATAACTCGGTTACAAAGGCAACTCTTTTAACCCCACCATCGAGTTAGTAATGATCTTTAAGTATATAAATTTTTTGTTTTTTTAATGAGCGGATTGGACTTTATGATGGGTTATTTTCATTATTTATTAAATGTAGTGACATTGGTTGTGTACATAGGAATTAATTAGTATAACATTGACGAAACATCAAATTAAGAAAAGATTATTATATTTATTCTGTTTAGACTCAGAAATTGAATACGTATATATATATATATATGTATATATATGTGTGTGTGTGTGTCGGTGTGTGTATGTTATATATATATGTGTGTGTGTGCTTATGTGTGTGTATATATATTATATATATATATAAATATATACTTATACATTATTTTATATATATATAGATATATATTAGTTTTCCCAAATATCTTTACTAGCTACAAGTAAAAACCCACAATCATTTTAAGGCAACCATTTCATATCCAACGATTTAAAAAATTACCATTATCAATCTTTATTTGAAAGTCGAAAGAAGATAAAAAAAACTGATAGAATAAAATTTTCACATTTTCACATAATATGCATCGCCTTACAAGAATCCCAGCAATTTCAAACACTCGTTAAAATTTTGATGGTCATGAGAAACTTGACGACGGGTGTCTCCTATCCAAAGTTTATGAAGATATAAAGATAACTTGGTGTAGGACATTCCTGCCCGGAAGGCAGGATGTAATCATCATATATATTCTGGAGAATTTTATGGCGAAGGATAGAGAGATACGATCTTGGCTGATGGAAGAAGTCAGCTGATTATGACAGCTGGCATTTCTCGTCATATCACAAGTCTCCACTCATTTGTGCATAAGCAGGGTTTTATGTGACTGATAATTACTTATGATCTCATAATAATAATAGGATGGAGAACTTTTTCATTGTCCTCATATTATTATTGTAAATACGAATCCTCATTCCAGTTTCTATACTCGATTTATCCTCATCTATTCCTGTTTGGTATATTTAATCTCATATATTCTCAGTTTTGCTCATTAATTTAATTATAATTATCATACAGAATTAATCTCATATATTGTTTATTTTGTTCTTATTTTTCATTCTCCTACGAAATTAATCTCATATTTGGTTCATTTTGTTTATTTACTGCAACCTTTAGATTTTGCCTGTTCGTCTTTTAAATCCATAGCTATTCCAGTCTTTGGTCAGTTGAACTATTAGATCTGAGTATCACCCTGTCACCCTCCCCTCCCCTCCCCACTCTTTCCTCCAACCCCTCTCCTCCCCACTCTTTCCTCCCCCTCCCCCCAACCCTTCCATTCAAGTCTACTGCACACATACACGTGTACCTACCAAGGTTCACCTGAACAGGTGAGACTGACCCGCATACCTGAACGTTTAGACGAAAAAATCGTATCGTGTGAGTGCAATAGAAGGCTCGGCATACCTGCGCAGGCAATAGACTTACAGGTAAGCTATACCTGTACGTGAAAGGCCTAGAATTTTACAGGTTATTTACGATTTGTACCTTCTGTTATTAGCTTTCTATTAGCTTCTGTTTTCCTGGAATCTTATTATCTCCTGTCAATTAAAAGACAGATATTTCGTTCCACTGACCTCATTCAAAAGGAAAATATGAATCTCATGGACTGCTTATGCACATTCAGACTTCATGGGCAGATTTGATAATTGTAGTTTTATTAACTAACATCTTGTGATCACAATAACCACTGATATTGTTATAGGATAAATCGATCGGGCAGTTTCACTTCGAATACAGCCCTATGTTTAGATAAAACTGTAATTAAAAGAACCCATTACTCTATTGTGTATTACTACATAATTCTAGTTTTACACTCATTGCATTTATTGAGTATGGCTTCGATGATGACCAACCCAGGTTTACGTACAGGTACACTTGGGATTTCTCTCTCTCTCTCTCTCTCTCTCTCTCTCTCTCTCTCTCTTCTCTCTCTCTCTCTCTCTCTCTCTTTGTAGAAATATGTGTATATATATGTGTGTGTCCACGTATATTTGTATTTGTAATGAGCACCAATGTCTATGTTTGTCACAAGATGTTTGCTTCACTCCAGAAAATGTTTTTTTGACAAATACAAAAAAGTTTAGCAATAATCTATTGTCTGTCACCACAAAAGTGTCAAAGTTTTCGACAAACAAAGTCCTGTGAGACAATCTCACTTTGTAACTTTCTTACTTAAGAAAAATTATTTAAAAAGTTATCTATTTGACGTCTGGTTTTAGACGTCTTCTGAGAAATAAGACTTTTCCATTCTTATCAGTTCGGTCCATCAGACGTCTTAGAGATGACTCCCCTTAAGGTTTCTTTCCAAAGAATAAAGTTCACCCTTCCATCACATGAGATGGTTTAAGTCATAAATTTAATAAAGACTTCGAATATATGATTGAAAGTTGTCAGTCTGGATATGATCTTCTGTCATTCAAAGAGGGTTGGATGTCAGGTGAATTATCCGTCACTTCCACTAGCAAAATCTTCTGTTATGACTTTCTCCACTCTTTCATTTTCTTTCAGTTTCATAGCACACATTTTAAGTCGCGATGAGACTCATTTTAAAGAAAGGATTATCCCAATTTTAATTACTGGATCGAAATGTTTCATCTCGTTTATCATGCAGTTGCCTAAAGCCTTTTGGGTGCTCTCTCTCTCTCTCTCTCTCTCTCTCTCTCTCTCTCTCTCTCTCTCTCTCTCTCTCTCTCTCTCTCTCTCTCTCTCTCGTTGCCGTAGCCATCACACACGAACCCATGAGGACAAAAACAAAATAAAGACATTTTGATCAGAAGTTTGCCAAGGGTAAACATCTCGCGTGTTTAATTCCAGGTTGTCTCTTGCATAATCTACGTAAAACGACCAGTTATTTCTATAGTCTACACTGTTCTGTGAGGTAGCCTCTCTAAATACAATAACTCACAAACCTTTTAAAATCAATTAGAAACAGATGAGACACGTTTCGCGCCCAACTGCGCAGAGTAACCAGCATTTTGCATATAATAATGTTGGCTGATTACCCTTATTGCATATTTCACTTTGTACGAGGCTTTCCGCGGCGTCCGGGTTTAATTACATTCGTATATTTAATCAGGGATTATGTATTCGATTAGTAGAGCCATAGCTTATATGGAAAAATTCCAGGCCAATGGGAATTTCTGGGAATGATTACCAATGCAAATGAGGATTCCGGTAAATAATTTTCCTACGGGCTGGGGAAAACACAGTTGTTATATTTACTTTATAATAATAATAATAATAATAATAATAATAATAATAATAATAATAATAATAATAATAATAATAATAATAATAATAAGGTCTTATGGACAAGATTAAGAACTGACTTCTTTTATATCAGAAACCATCCCAATTTTCTCCTCAATAACCTTCATACATCTCTCTCTCTCTCTCTCTCTCTCTCTCTCTCTCTCTCTCTATATATATATATATATATATATATATATATATATATATATATATATATATATATATATATATATATAATATATATATATACTGTATATATATATATATATATATATATATATATATATATATATATATATAATCTATTTTTCTTATGCTCTCTTATATTCCTCAGACCCAACAGCACCTTTTCGTGGGGAGTCTATTCTTATGTAAATTCAGAGAGAGTGTGTGTGTGTGTGAGAGAGAGCGAGTGGGTGGGAGGAGAAGAAATTCCTTCTCTAACACTCTAGGCCACAGACGAAATCCAATCACCCTTTACAAACACGTATACACAATCACAGACTTTCTGAGGGAGGTAGATAGGCAGAAACAGACAGACAGAAATATTTTATGATAGCACCTGTAGTTATATTAAACAAATATATATATAATATTTTCTACATACATGTAGGTATTTATAAAGTTTTCCCTTATAATCTGTATCTTACAATTTTCTGGAACAAAGTTTTTATATGTAATGGATGCATTTTGACAGAAATATATTTAATTTCTTTTCAGTAATCTTTACTATTTTTGGCATAATTTTAGTTTACGAAGCAACATCTTGAATAATCCATTTTCCAAAGTCTTTCCTTGATCCGTTAATTATTAATTTAGTAATATATTAAATCTCTTAATATTTCTGTTTAACATTTAGAGTAGGAACGCCCATATAATAAAAAAAAAACTAAATTGGCATTTGTATCAGTTTTTCTTTGTTTCAAGTAATATAACTTTTTACTCGGCTTTTTAACTCAACTCATCACATTAGTAACGCTCTGTTTGCTAATCTGATTGGACAGTGGAACGAAATAAAAAAAACAAACAATTTATTATTTCATTTTCATCAACAACAAATTTGATCAGCTTCTCCCCGTCAGTAAAATAGGTGACTATAATTATCAAGCGTATATGGCAGACAGTTCCCCCACATTTGAATAGTGAACATGGTCCAGAAATAGAAAAATAAGATATTTAATTATTCCATTGCGCTCCGTTAATTCTAATTTATCAACTGATATATATTTATCAGCAGGGCCAGATTAAATGAGATGGAAAAGAGGGACTTCTGTTTGTGGCTCGAAGTTGGTTGAGACAATGTTTAGCTAAATCAGGTTTGTGTCGTGGACAAATTTCTAGTTGTTCCTTGTTTACGGGGATTTTTAAGAAGTCTTTTCATCTTAATGCCACTTAGACTTGTCAGTAAGTGAAAAAACAAAAGCACTGATTTCTTTCTGTGACTGGAAGTTGGTTGAGACACTGGTGACTTAAATCAGGCTTGTGTCCTGGATATATCTCCTTGTGACGTAGTAATCCACAGATTCTTTTCGTTGTAATACCACTTTCCTTTGTCTCATTACAGCCAAGTACCTCATCCATTCACCACCGAAGGAGAAACAACACCTGAATTGATGGCAAACGTCCTTGCAAGGAAAATTATCCATCCATTCCACACGATTAATTCAATTCTCTGCAGAGCGTACCAAATCCATTGTTATATTCGAGAAACGTAAATTCGTTTCACCCTGTGCTAAATACAACAACCCCCCTATAGTTTATTGCAACAATTTACGACCGTTTCTCAGAAGTTTCGTGTTTATCAGACAAATGATGTTGAAAAGTTAATCGTCCGAGCGAAGCGATTAAGATGCTTATTCAAGCGGGTCAACAGAAGTTATAAAATCTCTGTCATAGAATTACCGGATGTGCAACCCACCCAGATACATTCACCTACACATACACATGTACACAAACACCCACATTCACACCCACACACACATGAAAAGAAAGTAAATGACTTGAGTATAATATACAAAATGTACCGGGATAGCATAACAACCTTAGCAGGATAAGAGACGGTGATTAGGCCTAGGCCTAGTCCTATATCTTACTAGGCCTATGCTTAGCATGTAACGAAATACTAAACATTATACCTATTAATATATGACGTAAACGACTTGAATATTTATATACAATACAATATACAATGACTGCATAACAACTTTGGCACGATAAGACACGGTGATTAGGCCTAGGCCTATATCCAATACTTAGGTCTAATCACGAACATACGTTTCGTCTTACTAGGCCTATACCAAACCTATAACGCAAAACTAAACGCTATAACCATACATATATGACATAATGGTGTATATTTCAAAACGAAAATGCTTTTAACAATTACAATAGCAACGTATTATGAATGGTTTAGACTATATTCTAGGAACAATTAGTTGTGGGTTACTGATAGATTCATTGAACTTTTAACCAAACGTAATGGTTGTTCATACTAACAAGCAAAATAATGATAAAAATAATAATAATATAGATAATGACAATAAAATACATATGCATTATAAGAATGCGTAATATCCGTTTTTATCCCACCTCACAAAATGCCAATAAAGAGTTATTTCAAACAAAGAAATTTATTGTTACAAATCGTTCTTCCTGAATGTAACTTCCCAGCACAGTCGAGCAGGTAAGTGTCTCCTCTTGACGTGGACCCGTGTTTACCTGGTGCTTATCAGAGCTCTCTCTCTCTCTCTCTCTCTCTCTCTCTCTCTCTCTCTCTCTCTCTCTCTCTCTCTCTCTCTCTCTCTCTCTCTCTCTCCAATCTCTGGGTTCCCAAGTCAGTCCCAATGCTCTTCACAGTAAGATAGGATTTAGTCAGAGAGAGAGAGAGAGAGAGAGAAATCCATAAACAGGACAGCTCAGCAAACACAAGGTAGTCGATTGTCGTTGCCGAATCTCGTCATCAGAGCACTTGGAAGGATCATATTTTTCTTTTCCAATTTCGACCAAATTTTGGGAATTCGTTTTACCTCTCTCTCTCTCTCTCTCTCTCTCTCTCTCTCTCTCTCTCTCTCTCTCTCTCTCTCTCTCTCTCTCTCTCTCTCTGGTTCACTTCCTTTTCTATTTGTTATCAAACAAGAAAGCAATTTAAACGCCCGTAAGGTTGTGTACACGTAAGTTTACAAACATGAAATTACTTTAAATGGAAACATAAATTTAGATATAATTTGGATATAAGTCAGATATTATGATCAACTTAAACAGACGTAGATACTCTGATCCATTATCAGTCGTTAAAAAGACACATTACGACCAAATACCACGTTTATCTCATTATCTCAGTGAGATATTACGACATCATACCGAGTTCATCCCATCATCTTATCAAAACAAGTTACTTTATTTGCTTAGCCTTCTTTCCCTTTTATGCGGAATTTCCGCATGTTAGTTACGATTAAATTCATCATCCGCACGAGGAATTCCAGCAAGAGTTTCCTGGCTACGAGATGTTGATTACACGTGCGTACGTATAATAAAGGATTGCTCAGGAATGTCCGTGTAAAAAGCGCTATTCATCAACCCCAGAAAAGCTTCGTAAGAAAAGCTTTAGAATGTGAACGAGACATATAAAATGAAAACATAATTACTGAATTCGCGTAAGCTGCTGGTATCATACACTAGCTTACTCTCTTGCTAGTTACTTATTGTTGCTTAGGAAAATCTGTAACCTTGTCAAAATGGTTTTGAAAAGTTTTAAGTGTCTGTTACACAATGTCAGTCCCATCACTTTAATTACTTTCAGTTTGTGATACCTTGACAGCTCCAACCCCTCTCCCCCTCCTCACCTGTAGGACAGGTGATAGGCTATAATTAGGTACCTTACCCCTCTTATGGTGTGTCTGTTTCATGTTGAGAATTGAGAGTCTTGGTAACTCTTGCGTTGCAGATAGTTACATAAAACTTTTATGCTTCCTGTTAGTATATCATATCGTTGAATTATATATAATTAAACTGCAAAAGCACTCAATATATCGATATAACCCTTATTTGTTTCAGCTGGCTTAAGTCCTATTAAACTAAACTATGCGTCTGTTGTTGGAATAGAATGACGTTCCATCTAATAAGAAAATAAATATGTAAATAGATCATTTTTTCAAATAAAAAACTATTAAAAATGCGAGCCTTATTCTAAATAAGAACTAGTACTAGGAAACAGTATTAAGAAACTCCTTATAATCAGTTCAACTGATGAAAGATCGATTAACGTTGGCAACAACAAGTACCCCGAAGTTCATTAGTGCTGTGATACTGCAGAAATCCTCTGATTAATCCTCTGAAGTGGTTAAGCACTGGTGGCTAATCTGGTTAGAGCAACAGCTGTTCCTTCGATGAAGTGCTTCTTGCTTGCCAGTGAGTTACAGAATCAATACGTAGTATGGAGTTGCAGTAGCAGAGAGAGAGAGAGAGAGAGAGCTGAAACTTCAATATATTGTATTCTTCAGATTGTTGGAAACATGCTTTTTCGATTACAAAACGAAGATGTATCAAGGAGAGAGAGAGAGAGAGAGAACTACACTGAAACATCAATGTATTTCATTCTTAAGATCACTGAAGACTTGCTTTTTCGACTACAAAACCAAGATGTATATTAGAGAGAGAGAGAGAGGCAGAGCGAACTACACTGAAATATCAGTATATTGCTTCTTAGACTGCAAAACGAAGATAATGTGATTTCAATATCTTGAAAAAATAAAAAAGAAAACTATAAATACATTATACACATATATATATATATATATATATATATATATATATATATATATATATATATATATATATATATATATATTATGACTATTTATCACATCACCGTGATTCATATACAATCAGAAAGCTACAAACGTCCTTTAATATGCAATTCGCTCTACCTCGGAAATAATATATTTTCATATGTTACCGAAGGGGAATTTTTAGTTGATAATAAGTCCACCGTCCCGTGGGGTCGAACCAGCGACGGACGAGGACTCAGGACTACAGGGACGCACTAACCCAGTCGCTGGTTCGACCCCACGGGACGGTGGATTTATTATCAACTAAAAATTCCCCTCGGTAACATATATGAAAATATATTATTTCGAGGTAGAGCGAATTGATATTAAAGGACGTTTGTAGCTTTCTGATTATATATACATATATATATATATATATATATATATATATATATATATATATATATATATATATATATATATGTATATATATATATATATATATATATATATATATATATATATATATATATATATATATATATACATGAAATATAAGGAGCCCATAAAAATGCCAAAATGTAGAAAGTCACTGCTATATTTCAGAGACCAACTGTCTCTCTCCTCAGGCAAATAGTGAACGAGAAAAGTTACAGAAAAGCGGTATTTATACCAGAAGGTCCATAGGTCAGCCATTATGTCACTCCAGCTGACAATTTCTCTTTAATCTTCTTAATCGCTGGTTGGAGGAAGATTTTATTTACAAAATATCTGAATCCCAAGCGCCTTTTTAGGGATTCAGATATAGATAAAATCTTCCTCCACCCAGCGATTAAGAAGATTAAAGAGAAATTATCAACCGGGGTGACGTAACGGCTGACCTATGGACCTTCTAGTATAAATACCGCTTTTCTTTAACTTTTTCTCATTCACTATCTGCCTGATGAGAGAGACAGTTGGTCTCTGAAATATAGCATTTACTTTCTACATTTTGGCGTTTTTATGGGCCTTTATATCTGATGGAATTCTGTTATAACAGAAAATAAAATATTTCAGTCTATATATATATATATATATATATATATATATATATATATATATATATATATGTGTGTGTGTGTGTGTGTGTGTGTGTATATACATTATATATGTGTGTGTACGTGCGTGCTAACGTGCATGAACCGAAAAAGAACTCCCGGTCCTTTTCCTGAGAAGCAGGACTGCGCAAGCAATGAAACCCTCATCAAAGAACAGGAAATAATAATTTCCGCGGCAGAGTCGAAATTAAATCGTAGATTTCCCGTTGTAATCGCCACTTGAGAAATTATTTATCTCCGCCATTACTCGGTTAATGTATTCTCCTTATTGCTGGCGGCAGGACGTCCAAGAATATTAAGAACAGTGGCCTTTATTCTTACGACGGGATCGAAGGAACTCCTGAAGTCCTGTTCTTACAATTAGTCGTTACGTATGAAGTCCTCAGGAGCCGAGAAAGGATAATATATATATACAGAAGTGTATATATATATATATATATATATATATATATATATATATATATATATATATATATATTTTATTTTATATATATATTATACTATATTCGCGCTGATTCTGTTTACCCAATTCGCTCCGCTAACGGCCTCCTCGAGCTGAGGGTAAGAAGGACATAACGCAGTATAAGCGCCGGTTTATGGAGCATTTTGTAAAGGCTGTTATTATTCCCTGGGGCAGAAAATGACCCAATTGACCAACCGAAAACTCTAAGACTTAGTGAATGTGCCCAGGTGCGATCTGATAAGTTATGATAAGTTTCTCCGGGTTTGGTGTTAGTACCCAATGGAAATGCGGACCTCGCATTATTTTTAAGGGAAACGGAGGTCTCAGACTTAGTTTTAGGGGATGGAGTTTCAGACTTATTTTTAAGGGGTGGAGTTTCAGACGTAGTTTTAGGGAATGGAGTTTCAGACTTATTTTTAGGGGGATGGAGTTTCAGACGTAGTTTTAGGGGATGGAGTTTCAGACTTATTTCATTAGGGAATGGAGTTTCAGATGTAGTTTTAGGGGATGGAGTTTCAGACTTATTTTTAGCGGATGGAGTTTCAGGCTCATTTTTAAGGAGACAGAGTGTCAGACTTATTTTTAGGGAGGTGTAGTGTCTTAGAATGAAGTTCAGACTTATTTTTAGGGGATGGATTTGCAGAATTATTTTTAAGGGAAACGCTATTTCAGACGTATTTTAAAGGGATGGAGTATAAGTCTAATATTTAGGAAGATGGAGTTTTCGGGGATGGAGTATCAGACTTATTTTTAGGGGGAAGGAGTTTCAGACTTATTTTTAGGGGGAAGGTTTCAGACTTATTTTTAGGGAGATTGAGTTTTTTTTGGATAGAGTTTCTAGGTGGATGGCGGTGAAACATAGCAAAAAAAGGTTTTTTTTCTGCAATAAAAATCATTTATTTCAAATACTGGTCAAGATGGAAGTATATATAGAATGAGGATAAACGAACTCTTCAAAAGAGTATGATGCTTAACTAACAATTTACAGGAATCAGAATATTTATTTATTATATATTAATAATTCTTCCTATTTTACTCAAACTTTCTGGTACGTGAAATTCTACTAAGGCACGTTCCTAATGGATTTATTTTTCTTCCAACTTTTTTAGTCGAGTTAGTTTCTTTCACGAAATCCCTATATTTTTCTTGCTTGATAATTGCTAATTGGCTGTTTTTCCACATAATATCATACCACTTTTTCGTAATATTTTCTCGAGGAAATGTCATTAACCCATATCTTTGTTTTTCATATCTAGCAACGCTTAAATAGAACTCTTCACATTAGCTTCAATTCACAATGGAAACCTACATATTCAGCAAAATGAATAAATTGTTTATTCTCAGTTCAGCATTTTTACAAACTTCTTTTGGGATAAGTTTAAAGTTATAAAAAAAATTAAACATCAGACTGATAGGCAGAGAAACAAGCAGAAAGGTTATTATGAGAGAGAGAGAGAGAGAGAGAGAGAGAGAGAGAGAGAGAGAGAGAGAGAGAGAGAGAGAGAGATATCAGGATATCGTTTTCCTAGATCCATAATTTTTGTATAGGGTACTTTCATATTTCCTTGAAAATTAAAGGACCTATTGGAGGGCTATTTTTACTAAACTGTAAAATTTTTGGTTAATATTAATAGAGTCTTCCTCAAGATACGGGAAGACTCCATATTTTTCTCCTAATTATAAAGGAAAAACATATGATCCAGGTACTCCGGTAGTTTACATATAAGCGTAAGCATACCTGGTGCTGTTTCTATATCTTTCCATGTTACTTGGCTTATAACACATTTCAATTAAAAGTGGAAGAAGTAATAGCAGTTAGAATTGCAGTAATAACAGTGGGACTGCCTTGGACTAACGCAACTTCTTTGCAGTAATAAAAGGAAACGAAAGAGAAGTAACAACTTCAGAGTCTTCAAGAGATAATTTGAAGGAAGATCTTAGGCTCCTCCTCCAGTGGAATTACCTTTCTCGCCCCGTCATAACTTCTTTGAACATCTCCCGGGATGCATTTTGGAGTGGCCAATTTCTTCTTCTTCTTCTTCTTCTTCTTCTTCTTCTTCTTCTTCTTCTTCTTCTTCTTCTTCTTCTTCTTCTTCTTCTTCTTCTTCTTCTTCTTCTTCTTCTTCTTCTTCTTCTTCCTCAGAAACCAGGTCTAGCGAGACGGTGTTGTGGAGTGAGTTAATCATGGAAATTCGCCTTCTGTTTTAATTTTTTCGTTTTTAATTTATTCTTCAATGCACTTCAGACATTGCAAATGAAATAAAGATAAACTGTAAAACAAAGCATAAAGAAAATATACGATTATTACTCTTTAAAGTTTGAAATAATATAAACACGAAAAACCAATTAGACCCAAAGCCAATGATATTCACTTCCTATTACGTGAACCTTTCAGAGTGGCCGGAATTAACAGTGTATTTCAGTCGCTTCCGTTTTGCATCAACTTGAGGAAGGTACAGTCTCCTGTTTCCATTAGCGAGACTTTTTTTATTATTAATATTAATGGATTCTGTGATAAATGCTACTTCCCCTTTTCGAGTTAAGATAGAGAATTTACTCGATATAGAGATGCAAGATAAACTATAAGCCAGTTATATTTCGAAGCTGCTAACCTCGCGAGGATGATTTCTTTGAAAAATAGTAGAATATCTAACCTGTAAGCAACAAATTATGTAATTAATGAAAGGACATTAGCATTCAAAAGTGGAGGAACTAATACTAAAAGTAAAAGTGGCCTTCACCACTTATGTGACGATTTGGGGCAAATTTTTGTAGAAAAGTTTTGTAATACGGGCGTGTAAAGCTTATTTTCATACGGTAAGCCTCAGGCACGGTGCTAGTACCGCATTTCTCCTTTCTGTTTTTTGACTTACGTGAGTTAGCTGGTAGCGCCAATACCTCTCATTCAAGAACCCTTCGTTCGGTCCCTACGTGAGGTAGAAATCTACCTCAACAACACACGTCTCTGTGTGTTGATTATATCCTTCAACGCCCTCCTTAGTCGTTCATTCGGAGAACATAAAACACATAAAGGCGACTCCCACACTCACTCACTGAAACTCGAGGCTGCCGCCATCTCTTGGGAAATCAGGGAACTAGATTAAGGCTGCTTAAGAACGACGTATCTCGGCTTCCTTCCCACCTGGGAAAAAGCCAAAAGGTATTCTTGTCTGTGATTAAGTGTCTGTCATCTCGTGATTTCTCTATTTCTCTCCTCTACAACGAGTGAGTTCATTTATAAGTGGTTCATTTAATGGGTATTGTTTCATTTTAGAGACTAGATGAAATGATTATCATTAGGTTAAGTATTTACTTCTTGTTAAATGATGCACAACAAGCAATGCCTAGTACTGTTAACCAGAATTGTGAAGTGCTGTTCTCTGTTTCGTGATCATTAATGGTAAATCAAATACGTAAAACCTTAAAGCGTACACAGAATACTCTTTTCGATTCTTTGTTTCTTCAATAAAATCAAGAATAAGCAAAGGAAAGACTCAAAAATATCCCATTCCTGCTGAGGATAAACGTTTGGCAGCCAGCAGTCCCATCACCGTCCAACAATTATGAAAACAAACTCGTTTATTTGACTTTCCCATCTCCATTTCTACTTCCATTTCCGATTCTCACGCGCCCAGATAAATCTGAAAGTCCTCGTTCAAACAAACAGGATGCAAGGACCCCCTGTTCACAGATAATGCCTGAGTTTAGTTCCCATTTCCACGTCGATCCCAGAAGAGCAAAAGCTTATCCTCCGGGTTTTCAAAGTTCACTCCAGTTGGACGTCGGCTGTCATGTTTGTTCAAGCGTTGTAACGGCTCTCCCTCCCTCTCCTTTTGCGGAAGGGGGAGAAGGACTTTGATTCTGATTTTTTCTATGTTCTCTCTTCCCCTCTTGTCCTCTTTCTCTCTCTTTTATCTTCCTGTTTTAATGCCACGAGGTTCGAATTTATCTTTTCGTCTTATGCCTATCTTTACATTAGCTTGGCTAAGATAAAATAATTTACAAAATAGCTAATATAGCTGCCGTAAGCGTAGATCTCCAGAGGCCATTGTGTCAGGTATGATAAAAAATTTTGTAAGCATCTCAACTCTTTTTTTTATTTGTGTCATATGATACCAAACATTTTGTAAACAGTTTTACTTATATTTATAAAGCCCTCTGAAATCTTCCACATATCTGTCAGCTTTTGGCTCAAGTTGAAATTAACATTGTTTGTCATCAAAACATAATTAAAACTTACAAAGGATAATAGATTTGTATCCCTCGTCATAAAATACATAAATTTCAGGATCGTGATAAGGACTCATAACGTTACAAGATGACGGAAGGTAAATATGTACAATTTTGAAAAGCAGATGAATAATTACATGATTCCCATCTCTCATGAAATGTCACGTATTATTGCATATGTTTGCACAGTTGCGAGTTCTTCTTTGCTGACTCCAGTTGTTCACTTGCATAAAAATTTAGCAGGAAAATACAGTTTTAAGCCAAAACAAAAGGTTGATATTACGACAGTCAAAGGAAATATCAAACGCCGCCAAACATGCCACTTACGACTCAACACTGGGTAATCTGTAACTCAAACACTTTGTCATATATTCTTCCTTGCAGACTTAGTGGTTCATTTACATAATGATTTAGCAGGAAAATGCAGTTTTAAACCAAAATAAAAGGTTGATATAAAGACGGCAAATGGCAGTTTCAAACGCTGTCAGACAAACCACTTTCGACCCAACAGTAGATATTCTATAACTCAAACACTTTGTCGTATAATCTTGCATCAGTAATTAACAATAATTACCCTGTGAGTTATAATGATTTATTACCCAATAAACAAACTTATCCAAAACGATTCCAGAATGCTTTTACGCGTATTAATCATATTGACAAAGCCAACAGCGTGCGTTACAAGCGCTGTTTAGACTAGGATACAATCAGTTGCTTTGCGGTAAAGTCAATATTGATTCCGAATTACGCAGCGCAATCAGGCGGAAACTTATCCTTAGCTGTATTTGTTGAGGAGCAATGTTGCAGCGCCCTTGGCAACGTCTGTCTGGCTGTCTGTCTCTCTCTGTCCGTCTGTCTGTCAGGATTAGTGTTGCTTGTTTAGGTAAAGGATATTGTGGGGCTTTGGTATTTGGCGAGAAAACTAATATAATGCTTTATGGACAAGGAGTTGTCGTAGATGTTTTGAATGTTGGGTCTGTTGTACTGTTGTAGATTTCTTAATAACCTTGTTGTATATGTATATATATATATATATATATATATATATATATATATATATATATATATATATATATATATATATATATATATATATATATATATATATATATATATATATATATATATATATATATATATATATATATATATATATATATATATATATATATATATATATATATATATATATATATATATATATATATATATATATATATATATATATATATATATATATATATATATATATATATATATATATATATATATATATGTGTTTATATTATATATATATATATATATATCCTATAAATGACTATTTATATATCAGATGTGTGAAAATTCACTTATCACTAAATGTTGTCATCAGATAAAAGAAAATTCACTTATCACTCTGTTGTCTTCAGACGTGGGCAGCTTTGGCTCAGTAGATTTTTTAATAGAAGGCCTTACGAATAAATCGACATTTGAAATTATATTGAATTATGAAATAATTTACATTGCAGTTAAGGATGAAATACAGGTAATGAGTAAAAGAGTCGTATATTTTGTCGATGTTGTGGTTAAGAGCAATGAAAATATTGTCATGTGTTTAAAGTTTAAGGTAGGTGACGTCATCTGTACTGAATCTGATTTCGAAAAGTTATGATAATTTAAACACAGAAAATATTATTATATAAATTTCTAGGCAGGTGACGCCATCTGTACTGAGTCTGATTTCGAAAAGTTATGATAATTTAAACACAAAAAATTATTATATAAATTTCTAGGCAGGTGACGCCATCTGTACTGAATCTGATTTCGAAAAGTTATGATAATTTAAACACAGAAAATATTTTCTTATAAATTTCCAATTTATCTAACTTTTTTGTATAGAGTCAGTCATCTTCCCCACGTCAAAGAAGAATCTTGAAATCTCTCCCAGTATTGAGAAACCGGATAATTCCATTTCTCTCATCAGTATCTCAAAGAGAACCAACTGAATAATTTCATTAGGAACCTAACTCAATTCCCCCGGCCTCTCCCCCCGTCACTCTGGAAACGAAAACAGCTCTGTCTCTGCTGAGGTTAACAAGTCGAGGCAAGGAAAACACACTGGATAAAAGACAAAAACTGAGATTCCTGCCAATTACTGGGGTCTAGGTAAACCAGGACAGAGTCAAAACATGTTTTGGCCCAGGTGGAAACTTCATCGAATTGGTTCTGGCAAGAAAAAACAAAGAATAAGACTATGGACCAATTAAGCATCTCGCCGTCGACCCAACCACCGAAAATAGAACAAAAAAAAAAAGAACAAAATGAATAAATAAGATTCCTCAGGTAGTGGGGAAACAATTCGTTCGCAAAGACAGTGGTTGTATGGGCAATTATCTGTTTCTCCAATTAGGCCATTTTTCTTCACAGTTACAGTACCTTCTAATCCCAATCTGTTTATGGTTAGTTTTTACTAATTACCTTTTTACCTTTTTTTTATATATCCACCCCTGACAAGGCCAACTTTAAGTGACATTATCCAACTTAATTACTCTCTCTCTCTCTCTCTCTCTCTCTCTCTCTCTCTCTCTCTCTCTCTCTCTCTCTCTCTCTCTCTCTCTCTCTCTCTCACAGGTTATGCAGTAAATGATTAAAGATAAATTTTAAAGTAGAATAGATTTTAATAAATCAAAATAATGAGAAGAACTGATAACAATAAGCAAGAAAGAAATTATATTAACACAAGGTGATAATCCTTATTCAGTCTGTAAATTTAACAAGTGTGTATTTCTAGGTAGGCTATTATTACAGAAAGCCTCTAAATCAGATGTCAGTCTATAAGCTAAATAGAATTATTATATGAGGACAGTCAAATGAGCATCTAGTTAATATAGTTAAATTATATAATCCTTTGGAAGTAAACTTCTAATAGTGTTTGCAAGTGCATTCACTTATTACTGCCAGATACGTGGCAGATACAAGCCCTAACAGATATCAATATTAAGAAGGTGAATTAATCAATTATCAAACCCAATATGGAAAAAAAACTACCATTCATCCACAATGAAAAAAAGGAAAAACTCATTTCAGGTCTTATCAAGATCTCGAAATAACTCTCCATAAGGGCTTCCATCTCAAGAATTCGAAACTGATTAAGATTCCCAAACAAGGTCTCCTCCTTTTTATTCGAGAACAGAATTCAATTACTCCTAAGAGTGAAATGGCCTGATTGGTAAAGATAAAAGAGAGAGAGAGAGAAAAAAAGAGGATGATAGGAGATGAATGAATGGAAGATTGGAACCGCATTTTCATTACTGAGCAACAGATTGGATTAGCCACTAAACAAATATGATTTGATTGGAGGGTTGGTTGTTCAAGATGGCGGCTTGGGGGAGGGGAGGGACGTCTTGTAATGACTTGGATGAACGAGGCAAACATTTCTATTATAATTATTCTCTATGATTCAGTTTACGTAATCTATTACCAATAATACGACTAAGGCTTGAAAAGGAAGAGACTATTCTATCTCAGCCAAAACTTACACATTTTTGTTGAGTACAGATATATTTTTATAATATCAAGGACTTAAGAGAAATAGGTTACTATTCTGTAGACAAGTTCTCAAAATCTCTTTCCTTCTCTATACATCCAGCCTCATCAATGTCTCTATATCTCCTCTCAGTCAATTCTTCCCTCTATCTGTCATAAGCTTTCTCCAGGGCCACGTACGTCACAAACAGCTTTCTCTATGCTTTCAAACTTTCCAAATACCTGTCGTCACAAAAACTTGATATACCAGCTTTCCCCTGTGTCTAAACCCAAGATCATTTTTTCCTAATCAGTCTCGCTTCTGTGCTACCAAATTCTAAATTCTTCATTTGCACAAAAAAAATTCAGAAACTCTCTCTCTCTCTCTCTCTCTCTCTCTCTCTCTCTCTCTCTCTCTCTCTCTCTCTCTCTCTCTCTCTCTCTCTCTCTCTCTCGCTTCTCTGCTACCAAATTCTAAATTCTAAATTTTTCATCTGCGCAAAAAAAAAAAGTTCTCTCTCTCTCTCTCTCTCTCTCTCTCTCTCTCTCTCTCTCTCTCTCTCAATCTGATGAAGGGCAGTCAGTTGAAAATTTTCACACCACGAATCCTACATGAATAGAGAGAAGGAGAGAGAGATTTAAACATCAAGTAACAACAATAACAATTATCATTATCATTATAATACTGATCACCATCATCACACGCAACTGACTAAAATGATTATTTCATTAATTAGAACAGATTATTGTACTTAATCTATTTTGTGCATAAAATTTTCAAGGGGGATTCGCCAAATGAAATTTAATGTGATGATTTGAGCTTTCAATTTCCATCAGACACATCATTGTGTTTTTGGTCGGTCACGTTATTTGGAACCTAAATATATTTTTTAATGCACTATGAAGTGGTATTTGTTTATTTTTTACGTATCTGTCTATCTCTCTCTTATCTATCAATCTATGTATCTATCTATCTATCTGCTTATTTATCTGTCTATCTAGTTATTTATTTATCTGTCTATCTATTTATTTATCTATCAATCTAGTTATTTATTTATCTCTTTATTTATCTGGATAAAACAATCAACCGAGCACTATCAACAAAGCCTCTTACGCTGGGTACATTTATGAATGAATCTTCACCTATGAAGTACTGTTTATTTATTTATCTATCTGTCTCTTTATTTATTTATTTATTTATTTATTTATTTATTTATTTATTTGTTTGTTTATCCATCTATCTATTTATTTATGTGGATAAAAAGTCACCAGAACCCTTTATCAGCAAAACATCTTACGCTGAGCACTTTCGTGAACGAATCTTCAAGCAGATACTACGGCAATATTTACACGACACAACCTCTTACTATGCGTAATTCTATAAATGAATCTTCAAACACTTACTAGGACATTTACAGACATGCAACCGGGTCCTGATAGAGTAACTTCAACCAAGGCCCCGTCTTTCCTGGGACAGGCCTCGCCCACAAATAAAAAGTCAGGAACCGCCAGGAAAAAGGATCATTTGCATAATCCGCGAGAGTAATGGTGTCATTAAGAGACTAACGGCTTGGAAATTAATCATTTTCATTAATCATTTTTATTGTTTTGTGACGGTGTGCTTCGTTTATGCTGTATTTTGGGCTGCCATATTTACATAACAATGGGGATTTTAAAGGGCTTTTTACCACATCTGAATGCCTGATATATGGACAGTTTTAAACAATAACTAGGATGGGAAAGTGAGAGCTTTATCATCAATGAAACTAAATGGTCGTTTTATGCATTTCTGCTCCGTTGAATTAAACAACTATATTGTTTATTCATCATGTATTCGTTTATCTAATTTATCTATTTTGTCTCCTTATTAATTTACGTGTGTAATTGCTTGTGTATATAATTATTTTGGTGTAGATTTGCTTATTGTAATTCAGTTTTTTACATATATTTCATCGGAAATTTCAGATTTATTCGGAGTGGTAACATGTCTGCTCCCGCCAACTCCCATCATGCCCCACCAGTCATTATGTCTGTTGAAAGAACTATCAATATCAAAACTCATTTCCCTCCATTAATTTTATTTTCCCATTATTTTCGCCACGTAAAAAAAATTCGTTACTTACTACTTTTGTGATTCCCACATTTCCCCATTTCCAAATTCAAATTAACTAACACGGATTAAAATAATCATTTTTACAGGGATTAGCGTCAAGCACCCCGCCAGTCCTTTACGCTCTCGTTAGCGGAACTTCCTGAAATCGAGCTATAAACTTTGTCAATTCAAACTGTGACGAGTGACTGGAAAAATCCCTAATTATCCCTTTTTTTAACTGCTGCTGCTGTGCTACTACCGTTCCTGCTACCGCTACTAGACCAGTCACTTAGTTCATTATCAAATTATCATCGCCACAATGTAGTCATTTTTAGTTTTCTGTAAAAGAAAACTATTGAGATGGCTCTGTCTGTCCGCCGCACTTTTTCTGTCCGCCCTCTAATCTTAAAAACTACTGAGACTACAGGGCTGCAAATTGTTATGTCGACCATCCACCCTCCAATCGTCAAACATACCAAATTGCAGCCCTCTAGCATCAGTAGTTTTTATTGTATTTAAGGTTAAAGTTAGCCATGATCGTGCGTCTGACACCGCAACAACACAGGCCACGATCGGGCCGTGGCTGAAAGTTTCATGGGCCGCGGCCGAAAGTTTCATACAGCATGATATGCTGTACAGAAAACTCGAATGCGCCGAAGTTTGAACAGAGATCACTAACAAAGGACAACTTACTGTTCAAACGCTTCTAAGCGGCTTAGCTCCTCATTTAGACATTTCTCTGATCTCGTAACTGAGTCATCTCTTTAAGTGATCTCTATAATCCAAACACTATCTCTTTGACGATTGAATTGCTCTCAGAGATTCAATTATTAACAAATCATTTATGAGAGAATATAGAATGATTATTCACCCTTTATAGTAGTGAGATGAATAGCTTGTGACTTGTCCATATATTTACATGTTTGTATATAACTGGTTATAATAAGTTACGGGAAGAATAAGTTTTATGGCTGACTATAATGAATTACTGTGAGAAATAGATTCTATAAATGGTTATAATGAATTACTTGGAGAAATAGATTTACTGGGAGAAATATATTTCCATAACTGATTATATGAGTCACTGGGAGAAATAGATTCTATAACTAATGGTATTGAATTACTGGGAGAAATAGATTCTGTAACTAATTATAATTAATTACTGGGAGAAATAGATTCCAGAACAGGAAACCAATGCATTACACATAAAACATTTGTGAAAAGCAGATTAATAGTTACTGTTTTGAAAAAACACAGACAGTATATAAGAGAAACATTTCAGATAACTTTATTTGAAACGTTTTAATTGTTATTTATGCCTACGTTATTCCATGCAGGTGCTTTTATATTTATTTATAAATACGTTCTCGTAGGAAATCACAAAACACAGAGAGGAGAGACTGCAAGAAAAACCAAATCATAACAGACGCTAGACATCTACTCAGAAAGAGGATCACGAAACCAACTGCATTTCTGCTTGCAGTGATCAACCGCTTTCATCAATCGCGTTTGATTGCTTGCTATCAAACACGCACACGCCCATACGTTAAAAAAAGAAGCCTGTCAGTTTCAATAATGGAAAATATTAATGGGGGAATCCATCACATTCATTGTTTTTGCCAACTTCGTGAACAAGTTTCGAAGTGCTGGATTTGAGTCGAGGGATAAAAATGCTGATGGATCAGTTATCGGGTGAAATATGACCCTTTGAAATGGAATTATATATATATATACAGGAATATATATATATATATATATATATATATATATATATATATATATATATATATATATATATATATATATATATATATATATATATATATATATATTTTTGCCCCCTGTTGATTTATAATTCACGGAGGCGTCTGCTTTTGTTAGAGAGAGAGAGAGAGAGTACTAACACTTTAAGTTACTGAGGACCAATAGGTTACTGATTGTGGTAACAATATATATATATATATATATATATATATATATATATATATATATATATATATATATAGAGAGAGAGAGAGAGAGAGAGAGAGAGAGAGAGAGAGAGAGAGAGAGAGAGAGAGAGAGAGAGAGAATTTTACATTTGTTCCTCTTTTAGATTCAAGGCTTTGTAGTGACAAGCGCGTCTCAAAAGTGTAAGAAAATCGAAGAATTGATAGGCTATTGTAGCTATTACAAACACACATCTGTATATTTTTAAGTATGTATGTATAGCCATAGTGCATGTGTGTGTGTTAGTTTGTTTATCTGTGATAGCATGTGTATATATGCGTAGGTGTTTGTGTGTGTGTGTGTGTGTGCATAAAGGTAAAATAGCATGTCTCATATAAAAATTCCGGTTAATTTATACAAGAACTCTCATAAAGCTATACTTCTCCGCAGTTATCTTTACAAATCATAACATATATATTCATTAAAACAGATACATGATCTAGATCTGTGGTCCTCAACTAGAGGGGAATTTCAGAGTTTCAGGGGGAATTGTGGCTACAGATTGGCAGGTTCAAACTGGCTCTAAGACCACACTAAACGCACTTCGCATCGGTCCGCACTACTGACAGGCCACGCTGGGGTTTCTGTCCGTTAGCTTGTGTGTTTGTGTTAGTATTTTGTTGCATATTTTTTGGAATGCACCTTTTGAGGCAGACAATTTTGGAAAGGGGGCGGGGAATGACATTGTGACATATGGTGAAAGGGTGCTTGGGCCAAATAATGTTGAGAACTAATATGAACATACTGAGAAGCAAAAGATATTCACTGATTATTGAATATTCATTCACATAACTTGTCCTTTACTTATTTCAAGGGAAAGAGGGTTTAGAAATTAATGTTATCAATTGTGTTAGGGAGTTTGGCCTTCCTAGACTTATAATTAGTTCCTGTAAGATAGTATATCCTAAATCCTTATTATGTGCGCACATTACTTTTCATAATTTATTAGCTCTTGTTAATATAGTCTAAGTTTTGACACTGATTGTATCCCAGAATCCTAATGTAATATCTTGCATGAAATTATATTTACTTGAAAATATAAATCTTAGAATAATTGCTTACATTAAGTGAAACCATTTAAAATAATTGCTTACATTGAGTGAAATTATTTAAAATAATTGCTTACATTGAGTGAAATTATTTAAAATAATTCCTTACATTGACTGAAATTGTTTTTACACTTTACATAGATATCATCTGCATAACAGAGAGAGAGAGTATAATCAAAAATAGCAATTCTGTCCTTTGACACGAATTAGAAATATAACAGAGAGAAAGAGAGAGAGAGAGAGATTTAATTAACAAATGCCAGCCCAGGCCACCACTGACATTCCAGGCGAGATCCTCGTTAGGCTCTTCCTGAAACTGGAACTGAAATGTCACTTGAACGTTTATGATACTGCGATAAGCTCGTAACGTTATAATAAAACAGGGAAGGCTTTGTGACCTAATTGTAGGAAATTTTTTCTCTCTCTCTCTCTCTCTCTCTCTCTCTCTCTCTCTCTCTCTCTCTCTCTCTCTCTCAACAGTAAACGCCTCCGTTATATATCTTGTTCCAGTCAAAGGGTAGAATTGTTATTTTTGGTTATTTTTGGTTATTCTCTCTCTCTCTCTCTCTCTCTCTCTCTCTCTCTCTCTCTCTCTCTCTCTCTCTCTCTCTCTGTTCTTGACCTCCAGTTAGATTCAAGTCTCAGGTTATAAACAGTAAAAAATTATTTTGCATTTCAAAACGTTTGAACTTTTAAATATCTTATCATAAACGTTTGTTTAAATATATAACAAAGCGTAGTGCTGATAAGTCTCTGAAGCAATTAATTACAAAATCATTCTCTAGGATTAATACTAGATTAATATAACCCTTGAAAAAATACATATCCTAGAGAATAGACTGATGTTATCATTATAATTCATTCCACGTAGCTTCTTTTACTCTTATGTACTTCCTACTTCTAATATTCCTCTAAATCTTCTCTGGCAGTTTCAATCTGCAATACACATTTCTTTCCATACAATTTCCTTTGCAGATTTCCTCCACGCTAACTGCTTTACCGTCACCACAGAAGAACTAATAATTGGTAATACAACTTTTATCTGAAAGCAATTCCGGGTGGTATCGATCTGTTAGTGGACCACTCAAAAATGTTTGTTTGAAATCCTGAAACTCTGAAATGGTTAGACATTTTTGCCGTTCGTCTCTCTCTCTCTCTCTCTCTCTCTCTCTCTCTCTCTCTCTCTTTCTTTTTAATAGTTTTTCTCTCCATTTATAGTTTTATGGCTATGATTATATATGTTATATATATATGATTATATATATATATATATATATATATATATATATATATATATAGAGAGAGAGAGAGAGAGAGAGAGAGAGAGAGAGAGAGAGAGAGAGAGAGAGAGAGAGGTGTATACATTTCTGACTCACCTTTCAATTGAAAGGAAATGGCGCTATCTATTGACCCACACTAATCATATAAGTACCCTTGCCTCTCAGTTGCAAGACGTGGGTTCGAATTCGACGCGATTCAGAAATGCGTTATTACCTGAGTATTTTGAATGATGTTGAAATACATTAATGGCACTTTGCTTAATTAAAAAAAATTACTCCAGTTTCACGATCTAACAAAAAGTGTTGTAACTGTATTCTGTAAATCAAAATGCAATGACCCCTCAGACCTATAAACTTGTAAATTTGTTTTATAAAGAACCTTGAATGAGTTTTGAACAGAAAACAGGTACACATACTCAGTAAATTTCGTACGTAAGAGATCTTTGAATACTTGTATACCATTCCTTAGTTTCAGCTTTTTTCTCGAAATTATTGTTCATTTATGGCCCTTTTGAAGAGAAGTTGGCGTTTTTTCTGAAAATGTTGTGCATCAAAGAGAGTATATGCTACTTTTTAATATGTACGAAAATATTTGAATATCTCATTTTTAGCCCGAAATACTTTTGGTGTAACAATATGACTTAAGAAAAATAAACAATTTATCCGATATTTATTGTTGTAGGTCTACAAGAGGTTATACCAAAATAACTGCCCAAAGATAATAATGTCTTAACTGGCTACACCAGTCACGTTTTCAACAACGAGTCACCTAACCTTCTGTAATATAACGTATCTGGCAAAAAAAATTGAAAATTGTTAACATCCTTATAATTAAATGAGAAAAAATGAAAAACAAAAATGTTGCAAGGTATCCCACGAATATTATAATATTCTTTATTAATGATATTCCACATTAAAAACTGCTTTTAGGCTTCAAACCACTAATCCTCTGTTTCAATATGGAGAGGAATTTGATATTAATATCTTCTGCGTGTGCAGATTTAACGGGATATACGAACTTGATTAAATAATCAACCAGACTCCAGTATCTGCGGCATTCCATATCAGCACAGAGAGTCTGGTTTTAAATGTCAGAGTTATAAAAGCACTGAAAGGCAGTTTGTTAATAAAAAGAATATCTAATATATTAGTATATTATTCCCAATGAAATTACATTGTAATGCAAAAGTAAAAACTAAATTGCAGGCAATAATAATGAATTTCATTTGTAATTAGTAATGCGTAAGGTATGCTTATAATTCAGTGGCCGAATAACATGATAAACTTTGTCTTACAAAACTGAAAGAATATTGATGACAAAGTCTGGACGTGTGGCGTTTTTCTGTAATGGCAGTGAAGGGTAATCAGTCACCGTTTGGTCAAAGACCTCTGGTATTCGACAACGTCACCTTTGCTTCCATAGTTACTAAATCTAAAGTGATCTAAAGGACGTTAACAATGAAAACACATGAGAACACATATGTAAAATAGGTTGCCACCTACCCTTTATTAACTGGGAAAATACTTAAATGTTTATATACAAAATATTGTAAGATAATGTTCCTGGGACCTCTGCATCATCTTTAGTTTAAACTATGTTGTTAAACTGACATATATAAAATATGTTGCCACATAACCTTTATTAACTCGGAAAATACTTAAATGTTTATATACAAAATATTGTAAGATAATGTTCCCGGGACCCCTGCCTCATCTTTAGTATAAACTATGTTGTTAAACTAATCTTTTATAATAGTTTGAAAAACTAAACATGGTTACCCTTTGTGCAAGGAGGAATAGCGCGAGAGAGATGGGTTTAGTTAGAGAGGATTCGCGGGGGAAACGCTGCCAGAACAGGCAGCCCCCATAGTTCTGCCTTTTTCATAATAAACAACAAAATGGATTTGATGCGTCTCATTTGATATTCCACCGTCACGACACATTCATTGTACTTTCGGGGCGTCATTGTAACTTACTTATACAAGAAAGAAATATAATAATTAGATTGATAACAACAACAAGAGACTAAAGAATCATGAATAAAAAGCTTTAGATAATAATGATAGACACGAGAGAGAGAGAGAGTAGGAGGGTTCACAAGAGAGAGAGAGAGAACTGACATGCTTCCTTTTACTTTGAAAATCGAAAAAAAATTATAAAGTCATGGAAAAGGTGTTAAAGGTGGTCATATTTTCATTTATGTTTCATTCATATATATTATTGTACTAAGCATATAAGTAAGTCATATCATCATGTCTATTATTATTTTTACAGTATTTTTATAAAGATAAATTGGTACAAAGCTTACGTATAAAGATATAAGATTATTTCATTAGTTATACCTTAAAAATAGCAAGGACTTCCGTTTTCTAATTTTTTACACACACGCACACACACACAAACACTCACATACACAAACTCGCGCTCACCCGCTCCTAGTGAAAGCTTACACCAATTACAATGAATTTTATGGACCAAATATTTGGCATCTTTATCCACTAAAACGCACAAACGTATATTTTCTTTCAAAATCCAATCTCCCATCACTAAAAACAGCCTACGTGCACCAACGCAAGCACAAAGGCACACACACACACACACACACACACACCTTACGGTCGAATAATCAGAGGGAAATTAGAAGTGACTCGTAAGTTTTTTTTCCCCTCTGTCCTTTATTCGGTTTTAATTCCCACAAGGGAGGAGGAGCTTTCTTGCATAACTCCGGCGAAAGTTTTCTCATTACACGAAAACGAAAGGATAATAGTAATTGGAGAGAGAGAGAGAGAGAGAGAGAGAGAGAGAGAGAGAGAGAGAGAGAGAGAGAGAGAATGGCTTCCTAGATGTCATCAGAGTAACTTTGATTCTGATTTTTCATGTTTTATGTAACCAGTATTTTTTTTTTTTTTTTTGCTGATATTATCAAGTTGATTTTTTGTATATATCATATCTCCAATAGTGGTTCTATATTTGATCTCTCTCTCTCTCTCTCTCTCTCTCTCTCTCTCTCTCTCTCTCTCTCTCTCTCTCTCTCTCATCTTCTCATCTTGACATCAGTTTACCCTCATAACCTTACCCATGCTAATATTCATGTCCTACATCTTCCTATTTAAAATACTTCCAAGTTCTTTCGACAGTCTCTGCACTTCACTACACTATCACCAACAAGTAAATCATCATTAGGTAATGTCAGCCTTTTAATATAGCCTGCTCCTAAAATCCTAATATCCTATATCTCCTGGTCTTCCATTTGAAGTTTTCCCTTTAATTCCCATATCCTTCACATAAAAAAACACTTGATCCACACACCCTCTTCCATATATATAACTCACACAGCTCTTCCCCTAGTAACCCATTCTATCTGTCACTCCAAATATGATAAGACTAAATAACATTACTAAGTATAATTCTGACTTACAGTTCTGTCACTATGACCGTATGGACAGCAAAGGAACAATAATGATAATTATTCCCCTCTGCCATTCCTTATGCAGACAAAATGCATAAGAGAAAGCTATTGAAAGTGAAAAATAATCATATTAATGATAATGGTTCTTTGACAAAGGCTGTATAATATTATTGTCAGTTACTTGAGACGTTTGCTGGAAGGAGTAAGCCAATAACAGTGTTGCGATACTGAAAAATAAAACTGAAATCAAAGGAATATTGATATTGCTAAGGATCATTACCCATAATACTGTTCTAGTGGCCACTTTGAAGCATTAGCGAAATGTGTTCCACGTTGAAAAAAATTTATAGTCGACCCGGAAGTAGAGCAATAAGTGGTTTAATTCACAGGAGAGAGAGGGAGAGAGAAAGAGAAAGAGAGATAGAGAGAGAGAGAGAGAGAGAGAGAGAATATTCTCGTGCAACTTCAAATCGTGGTTTTACATTGATGATGATAAATGTTTCATCTGTCCGTATCAAACTTTAATTAAAAAACCAAATGTAGAATATATTCCGATTTTGACCTAAAATCTTGAGTTTAAGTAATGTATATGTATATATATATATATATATATATATATATATATATATATATATATATATATATATATATATATATATATATATATGTATGTGTGTGTGTGTGTGTGTATGTATGTATGTATGTATGTATATATATATATATATATATATATATATATATATATATATATATATATATATATATATATATATATATATAGCTAACCAAATAGCATGAAGTATATCCATAAGAATTATTTTAATTACTTCAAATTATAATTGAAATAATTATAACAGCCTTTGCTCATTTCACTACACAAGAAATCTGTATATTTTTCTGCTATTCTTAAAGGAGAAACTTTCTCGGAGAAGCGTTTCCTCTCTCTCTCTCTCTCTCTCTCTCTCTCTCTCTCTCTCTCTCTCTCTCTCTCTCTCATGAAATATATATATATATATATATATATATATATATATATATATATATATATATATATATATAGAGAGAGAGAGAGAGAGAGAGAGAGAGAGATATAGAGAGAGAGAGAGAGAGATGATGGCTCAGTCGGTTACAGCAGCAGCTTCGGACTTCGTAGAGGTCCGTGGCGCGAGTTCAAACCCGCAGCCGACTGATCAGAGAGGCAGACACTTTGCTATCCGTGTAGACATCCCGGGATTATATATGTAATCAACGGATAGGTTTGCTTAAAAAGCAAATGGATGTTACAGACTAAATACACACACAAAACAAGGCCACTACAACACCTTCTAAAAACATAACAAACATCTCGAACTCTCGCCATACCCGCGCAATAACTTCTCGCTGCTGGGAAGAAAGGGCGTTGGGTCGGGTATGATACATGAAACATACGTACCGGGGTCTAAGCGATGTCAGGCAGGGCAGCCGATCGAGACCACAGGTCTACCCCAAAGCCAAATCAAAAAGTCCTTCAAAAGAAGGCATCGTGCTTACCCCATACAAAAATGGGAATAAAAGCACGTTAAAAAAGAAGAAGAAGAAGAATATATATATATATATATATATATATATATATATATATATATATATATATATATATATATTTATATATTTATATATATATATATATATATATATATATATATATATATATATATATATATATATATATATATATATATTTATAGAAAGAAACCTTATAGGAGCATTTTATTTGTGAAAGAAACCTTCTTGGAGGAGCATTTTACTCTGAATAGACATTACTTCTCTCTCTCTCTCTCTCTCTCTCTCTCTCTCTCTCTCTCTCTCTCGATGTAAAGAGCCCGGCTACCATTTTTCGTGCAGCGAATCCATATTTCTGCCCAAAGTGCTTTTCCATCGGGGTTTTACGACCAAGAGGAGCACAGCAGTTCTATTGTATCGTAAACCTTTTATTTTGCTCAGGCAAGAGCTGACACAAAGCATTTTCAAAAGGATTCTTCGTCCCCGTGCTCGGAAAAGTAGCCCATTCTAGAATTGGGCGTTCCTTTTTTCTGCAAATTGCGACGTTGCAAAATAGTTTTTTTTTTTTTTGTTGATTTCCTCCATTTGATATTTTTTTGAATGGAATTGATATATCTGTCATTGGGCTGAAGTTTACAGTCAGGTAAATTTAGAAAAATAATGTAATGTATATTATTAAAAAACCATGAGTTTTTTGCAAATTGCAATGTTGCAAAAATAGTTTTTTGGATGAATTGCCTGCATTAAATGTTTTTGAATGGAATTAATAGATTCTACCATTGGGCAGAAGTTTATGTTAAGGTGAATTTATAAAAATAATGTAATTACATCATTACTTAAAAACAATAGGTTTTGCAAATTGTGACGTGCCAGAAATAGGTTTTTTTATTGAATTTCCTGCATTAAATATTTTTTAAATGAAACTGACAGATTCTGTCATTAGGCAGACTTTTATAATCAGGTAAATTTAGAAAAAAAATGTAACTTATAGTATTCAAATACCAGATTTTCCCGTATTCGTTTTGGTGTGATGAAGGTATTTAAGCTTCTAGAAGAGATATTTTATGAAAGATTTTTAATTTCGGCCCATATATTTGTCAAAAAAGTTTTTAGCAAAAAAAAGTGCTGAAAAACAAGCAAATTCATGAATGAAATGCGTCATTACAATTTTGAAGAAAACTTTGCAATAAGTTTTTGATGAGTTAAACATAACCAGTGATTAATTTCTGCTGGTCAAGGAAAATTGTCTGTAAGTTAAAGTCAGGATTAGCTGCTGATGATCAGAGTTCCTTGGAAATATGTCAGCGTCAGGAAAACAGAAATTGAAACAAATGACGCCATAATCAGGTAGAATTCACCCACCAGATCTGAGTGGAATTACTTCAGATTGAAGACACGACCGAGTACAACTGTTTAGTGTAAAATTAAGCTTGAGCAAGTCAGTGCAACCTGTAGAATTCGGCCCTCTTTCAGATCATAGACAAAATACCGCTAAATGTCCACAACTTACCAACTGACATATCCATCATTATTATTCGTGAAGGTTTCAAATTTATACAGTTCTCATCCCTTTGTGTGTTTGTAGTTATAATGAAACGTTTCTTTAGAAATGTAGCATTTCCGATAATCCAAGATTACTTTATTTCCCATGTGAAACGAATTTAGATGTCATTGTGTTTACTTTTAAATTTTGTTTCTCCCTTGCAATGTCGTCTGCATCCGAATAAATACGAAATATTTCTGTTTTTATTTTAAGTAAAATCTATTACCATTTTCGCTTTCAACTTAGGAATATTTATTTTCATTCATTCTAAAGTGATTTTTCACCTATACCATGGTTTTAAATGCTATTTTGTGTTCTGTTCTTCAAACTTTGTCGATTTTGGAAATTCGTCTGTTGTTTGTTTGTACCAAATGCTCATGGCAAAATACCCTTGAGTTGACTTACTTTTAAGTAAAATATGAATTTATTTGTCCCACTGTGTGCCAAATATTAATAAAATTATGTTATATCATTATTGATTTTATAGTTTCAATTTAAGATCGTATTTAAAGATGTTAAAAGTTATGTAATATAATATTTTGAAAGTAGAGATGTTGCATATTAGTGTTATTATTTTGATTTATTTAGGCTTTCACATAGCACCAACTAAGTATATTTTGGTTTCAAACAAATATCAATTGATTTACCATTCATAATTTACAAAAATGTTTCTATAATGTCGTAGATTTTACGTAAAATCGAAGGGAATAACGTCCCCGTGAACTAATAAAAGTTGCCAGTTACTGTTTATGCTAGTTTTTAGTTTAGTTACTTCAGTTGTCTATAGATGTCGTTAGCAAAATGTCCAAAAATAAAAACAAGCTCAAACTAACTTCATTAGATTGAATAACCAGCATATTGCGCAGTAAGTATGAGTTCATTTTATAATAAAATAAATTCAATCATTTTAAAGTATTAATATCATTATTATATCTAAATTTGTAACGATTTCCGATATTGTTGCATTTTATTTTTAGTCTCGTCTCTCGTTCATAAGTTCGTCTGCTTCGACTGAACAGAAGATTTCGATTATTTCAAAAAAAAATTTATCCTTTTTAGTGTTGAATATGGGTTATTATATTTTATTATGATATAATTTAAGGTCATTGTGTGGTATAATTGACGATCAATTGAAACCTCTTGTAATATTGGAAAAGCCGTCTTACTATGTGTTATATCAGACTGATTTGTCAAGCAACTTTAAGATTTTCCATTTTTTCAAGTAATAAAACAAATTTTTAGTACAAATAGTATCGGTGGGGTATAGGTATTATTTTATATTTTAAATTATTTTATAAACAATAATTTTTAATATTCGCATTTTAAAGAGTATACCATAGTTATTTCTTGAGTTATCTCTCTAACAGAGAAGTTGTTGTTTTATATTAGATTTATTTAGGCAATTATCGTAAGAGTATGAACTACGCTTCAACTGCAAAGAAATAAGCATTTAATTTATTATTTACTTCTCGTATTATTTTGATAAAATACGGTACATCTTTTGTAAAATCGAGAGGAATGTAAGTTGTAAACAAACAAGTTATCAGTTATGACTTTTTTCTTATGGTCGCTAAAAGTGTCAATAGACGTCTTTTGTTGTACCTTTCCGAGGTGAAAAGGACCTTAATAGAATACGAAAATAATATGAAACCATTAAGTAGATTTGGTTATTGATGTATTTGACTTATAAATATGAAGTTATAGAGTAATATTTTTTTATCTAGATAGTCGATATATTTATTTTATTGAATCCATTTTCCTTTTTTAAATATGGCGGCGGCATTTTCTTTCGGTTTTCTTTCCATTTTAGAAGTTTGTCTGCTGCCGTCAAACGGAGAATAAAAATCCCCGAAAATTAAATTTTACGTGAAATTCGGCCATTTTATCACTGAATATATAGTAATATCTATTTTTATTTTATTAGATATCACTGTATTTTTATTTAAAGGGTTGTTATTATATTATGTTGACATATCTGCCGGCCGTAATGAAGGCTGTCGGGACAAAAACCTTCTAAAATTAAGTTTTCTGCGAAATTCAGCCTTTATTAGCTCTGGAAATATATGAAATGTTTATTTATATTTATTATAATGTCACGGTATTATCAGTTTACCGATTATTTTGTTATACTATATTAATATCCCTTCCGTCCATAACGAAACCCATCTAGACATTATTGGAACACTAGGGTCCCCTTGAACTTGTGTCTACCTCGAAAAACCGTTATCTTTATTATGTGCCGTATATCATCGATTCGCGACCAATTTTTCTTCGTTTACTGAATGCAAGCGTCATTTAGACCGTAATGTTATTTTATTTTGTATAAAATTAACCCTAAAAGGTATTTTATGTGCAAAACTACTAAATACTGTGGACAGGTAAGGGTTATGTACATTGATGTTCAGTAGGCTAATTTGTACATTGATGTTTAGTAGGCTAATTCTTACTAAGGCGTTTAGTGTTAGGTCTAGTCATACCCCTGTAACTAGGTAAGCAGTCCATTGAGAATATTAGTTTGTTTATCAAATCACAAATATTAACAGTCTGGGTACATTTTTAATCCGTTTGCCTATTGAAATGCCTTCAAGGGGGATGTAGGCAAGGTAATACATTTTTTTTTCCAGAAGGCCGGTTTCATATCAAATACAAGAGCTATATATGTTTTTCCGAGCCATTATGTCTTAATTTATGCATTTCACCCGGCATTTTTGTTGCAGTTTACGCAATTTTGTGTTTCTGTATCACCCCGTAGTGTGAACAACAATTAAGCTTTTGGGGAACTTGAAGCTATTGGAAAACCTGCCCTTTTTTTATTTCTAGAGGAAAACAAAACTCAGAACTTGAATTTTTTAATGTATAGTATAAACTGCCATTTAAACCCTGAAAAACCATAGCGTAGCCTAGCCTAAATCAGTATCGGTCTTAAAACATGTCAGAGGGAGATTTATGCCCGAGTAGGCCAGCTACAGGGATGCATTATAATATTTCTCTCCATAACTTGACCGAGAGTGCCGTAAGCCAGATTTTAAAATAATGACACAGCTTTCACCTTGACCGGCCTAGGCCACTTGGCCCTTACTTGGCTAAGGCTAATTCCCCCCCACCTAACCTAACCTAGAGTGCCATAAGTTGTATAATAGGATACAGAAATGCGGCCTACCCGGGTAAAATTGCAGACTTCTACTGCAGCTGGATTCCTGAAATAACGTCCTTCTTTCATTGTTTTGCCTCTTTTTAACGTTACCAATACTTACCGTCATTTGTTTGTGTTTTTGCATAGGTCTACAAGGAACTGGTAGACACGTCACTCCTTTCTCACGGAAACCAATAGTTGCCAACTTAGAGAGCCTAAAATTTTATTGCCTACCCTTACTTTCTGTGATCCAAAGGGTAAGGGGAGGTACTTTGTTTGCCTAGTAACTTCCCCCTTCCCCCGCATCCAAACCTGACATAGAACACTTGTAAATCATTTTAAGTGGAGTGCAGAATTTTGACCAAACCTTGCCCACCAGGTCCTAATTGGCAAGCTGGCATCCCTGCCATTCATTCTCCATAGTATTACTGATGGTTGAAGTTGTTTTGATGTTGAATTTGGATACAAAATTAATCAAGTCAGTGCACATAGCATCAACAGTTTATGCACAGGTGGCTGTCATTTTGAATATACCAGGTGTTAAAAACTGGGAGGAGTCAGAAAACATACATGTACTTTAACCTAAGGATTGGTTAAAAACAGTACATATTTAATATGTAACTGAATCATAAGGGCTCATTGCAAGCAATAAACTGCTGGAATTGGCCAAGTTCTTGGTCCTAAACTCGAAATTACATCTTCCACTCATTTATTTCTTTATTTGTTGTAGCGCTCATGATTAATGCAAGTGATGAAAGTGTCCAAAACAGGGACAGAACACCTTCTGAATAATAAAAATCATTGGTTACATCATTTATTATTCATTTGATCCCAATATTCTTACAAGGGAAAAATGCCAAAATGACCACTATTCAAACATTTCAGATACTGAATTATGAAATTTTAGCAAAAAGCCAAATGCTGGGACCTCTGAGCTCGTTCAGGACTGAAATTGAAATTAAAAAGGTTTTATAGGTATCACATGAGAGAAACTTCTCAGTTGCACTATGAAACAATTGCTAAGAGAGGGTAGAAAGTAAGATGTAAGAAATAGAATATGAACGGAGGTACAGGGAAAGGAATGAAAGGGGTTGCAGCTAGGGGCCAAAGGGATGCTACAAAGAACCTTAATTGATTTTAAATTCAGTTTTGGCAAGGAGTTAAATTAAAATAATGTTTCTATTCATAGTTATATTAGAGAAATTCTGGGTTAGCAAGGCTATTATACAACCTCAGCGGTTGTATAATAGCCTTACTGTATAGTTCACAATTGATAAGAGCCTAGCGTGTCATGATTTTATTTCAGTTTAGATATACATTATGTAGTATCAGTAGAGCCAGTCATGGTATATTTTGGCACTCTGTAAACCGGAACAGGCCCCTTATGCTTGTACATAGTGCACAGGAAATCAGACTTTTTTAGTCACATGCTGCCATTCTCATATCCTCTTTTCAACAACAGCCTGACAAA
>NC_089790.1:14710000-14712500 GCF_040412425.1 Macrobrachium rosenbergii
TTTACATCAGCCAGTTATTATTCCGCAAAAAAATTATATCTACTACTTGGAATTCCTTCAACAAGATTTATATCCGCTAGTCAGAAGCTCTTCAACAAGATTTGTATCTCCAGTGTTGAAACTCTCCAAACAAATTTATTTTCTGCTCGTCACTGATTTGTCAAGAAGATTTGTAGTTACCAGCAAGTAATTCTTCAACATGATTTATACATGCCAGTTATTATTATTTCTTAAACAAGATGATTATCTGCCGATCTGTTATTCTTCAACAAGAATTGTATCTACCAGGATATTACATGCCAACAGCAATTCGCTGACAAGATTTATGCTTGCCATTCAGTAAATCTTCAATATGATTAATCTTCAATATGATTTACATCTCCTAGTCAGTGATTCTTCAACTAGAAATATATATGCCAGTCACTGATTATTAGCTAACATGATCTGCATGTGCCATTCATTACTTATTCAGCAAGACTTCTATTTGCTAGTCAGTAATTTTGGAACTAGATTTATATACGCCAGTTAGTGATCCTTTGACAAGATTTGTATCTGTCAGTCAGCTTTCTTTAACAATCTTATATCTGCCAGTCAGTGATTCTTCAAATAGATTTACTGTATATCCGGCATTCAGTAATTGCTCAACAAAATTTTTATCTCGAGTTAGTCATTCTTCAACAAGACTTGTCTGTCGGTCAGTAAAATGTCAAGATTTATATCGACCAGTCAGTACTTCAAGAAGATTACACCTACCGGTCAAGAATTCCTGTCAATCTGTAATCATTGAACAAGAATTATATCTTCTGATCAGAAAATTCTTCCACAAAGTGTTATATACTACACATTCTTTATTCAACGAAATTTGTACCTGCCAATCATAATTCCTTCCAAAAAGTTTGTATTTATCAGTCAGTAAGTTATAAAAGGATAATACCTCCCAGTCAGTAAACCTAAACAAGATATGCATCAGCCAGTCGGTGTTTTTTTTTTTAAGGACTTTTATATTTGCTATTCAGTGATTCTTCAACTAGTATTGAATCTCCAAGTTAAGAAATTCTTCAAAAAAAACCTTGTGTCTGCCTGTAAGCAATTCTTCAATAAGATTTATATCTGACAGTCAATAATTCAAATTCATCACAGCTCATACGTACATACTGTCTGCCTGTTACATTTAAATGTGATTTATTTATTAGAGCAGAAATACAGGAGTGACATATACTTGCGTAGACTATGCCAATCACATTCACCAAAACACAGTTGCCTCGGGGAAGGGTTTACAGTTGGGCACTGCTATTCTTCACAGTGATTCTGCTTTTTGTCTTTCCCAAACCTGGATAGAGAAGGATGGTGTCCGGTAAGGCATCCGTCCGCAAAACAGATGCCAAACCAATTATTAAATAAGCCACTCAATGAGTGTTAGAAGGACCTGGAAAAGGCTCATAAAAAAACAGCGACCCGGACTAGGGATTAAGCCTCTAAGAGGAAAAAGAATTCATCAAAACATGCATCCTTATTGCCATAGTGAACTGAAATAAATAGTGATCCTTCTTCATACCATACCAATTTAAGCTTTAGTTTGATATCGACTAAGGAAAGGAAGAACTTCATTTACTGCCTATTCAAATTCAAGGTTCCCAGTGGGAAAGTTATTGTGGTATTAAAATAACTAAAGGAGTACACACACACACACACACACACACACACACATATATATATATATATATATATATATATATATATATATATATATATATATAATATTGAAGGAATAGCTTTTCAAACAATATGAGGTGGCTCCAGGGATAGATAAACCATAACCATATACCATAATCTCTCTCTCTCTCTCTCTCTCTCTGTGTGTATTAGGCTATATATTATACAGAGAGAGAGAGAGAGAGAGAGAGAGAGATTATGGTCTATGGTTTTATCTTTCCCTGAGCCACCTCATATTAAAAAGCGGTATTCTCTTCAAAAATATATATATATATATATATATATATATATATATATATATATATATATATATATATATATATATATATATATATATGTGTGTGTGTGTGTGTGTGTGTGTGTGTGTGTAGGTATACTGTCTGTTTGTTTGTTTGTGTGCAAACTAAACTTAAATTATTGCTTCTGATATGTGAATAAGGAGCTTTCTCTATTGCAGGGTAATTCTATCCTCAGCAGTTCTTTCTTATGGACCTGACAATAAGGCTACTATAAAGCTGAAGTCACAACCTAACTCCGTAGATATCCTGGAAGCCATAGTAATGCCTACGTCACCTCGGGAAAAATTTCTCTGCACTAAAGAACAAATCGAAGGGTATAAGTGTACTATCGACTGGAAGCAACCGAGCTCTGACGTTCTACAGATGATAATCACTCAAAAAACCAGTGACCCAGGACCTTCAGGAACTGAATCATGGGCAACTGATAGTGTTGAACTTCACGGTGAGTCATGAAGCATTTGACATTCACATAACCACCTATTTTCATT
>NC_089790.1:14717500-14770000 GCF_040412425.1 Macrobrachium rosenbergii
TGTTTGACTTACATACAGTCCACCTTCGTATTCCATACGCATATCCCAACAATCTGTAAAAAATTATTTCATATACGCAGTATTCAGGTACAGGTACGCACGTGAAAAATCCAAGCTTGAAAAACTGCTATCGAATCTAAAATGCTCAAGCACATCACGAAAGAGATGAACAGATAAGACAGTAAAAAAAACTAGGAGGGCTGAACGAGGTTATCGTGAAAACAAGGTAGAGGAAAAAATGGGTTCTGATAAACATTTCCCAATAACTATAAATAGGGACACGCGTCTCTCTGAATAGTGCCCCAAGAGCAAACGTCTCCATTGCACGAGTTGCTGACACTGTGCCACTGTTGACTGTGCCTACTTAGCAAGAGGATTCGCGGAGGTAAGCAAACGAAGAAAAATTATCTTATTTATTATAGAACTATGTGTCACGACTCGAGCTGGTTACCATCATTTATTGCGTGATAAAATTCTGAATGAGCGATAATCCCAACGTTGGCCCTCGCCCATTCAAGCGCAAACTGAGAGGCATGAATTTGCTCTCCACAGAGCAGTTACATAAAGTTTCCCAAATACGACAGATTATATTCCAAATGGTTACGGCACATTCTCCGGAAATCGGTGATGTATATATTCCTTTGAAGTACAATGCATTTTAAAAGATGTATACATGACTAACGGGTATACTTAAATACATTCTAAAGCTTATGCTCACAAAAGCCACCAGAAATCAACACAATAAGGTGGCAATATAAATAAATTTCTGTCTCAAATTGGACAGTAACAAAGGCTCTCGAGTCAAAGGAAAATGTTCCCAACTCAGTCACAACGATCATAAAAGACTACATAAGTATTTACACAGAGCCTGAGGATTCACATAGCTGGGCTGCACACCTTGCATAATACCAGCCATTCTTGCCCATATTCTTGGTGAGCCAAACTTACTTCTTTTCCACACTAGTTGCATAATGCATCAATTCGCCTTATGACAAGAAGAATGTAAGTAAATGGGCACTAGTTGGGATTTATTTTCTAAATCTATATGTGAAAGGACAAATGCCCTTCTCTACGCTAGACCTAAAGAAAGCATCAAAATGAAGAGAAAGGTAGAAAATTAGGATTTAATATCAAAGACAGAAACATGCCTACCTAAAAAAGCAAGTAAAGATAGAGTCAGCAGGAGAATTTCAAAGCTTGGGAATGATTTAAAATAAGCCGCCAGTGAACCATGCAGTCAGAGAATTATCAATGTCCGTAATGTGAAGGTAGGAATTAGTAACCAGGCAGGGTGTTAACAGGGAGCCTGATATAAGGAGGAACCTTCCCTTGAGCTCAACAGAGCAGAGACCAAAACATTACATGAGGAGGATCAAGCGATGGACCTGATCAAACATATCGCCTCAGATTAAATCCTACTCTGATTAAATGAGTGAACTAGTGTAAATCCTGCTCTAGCAATATACTGTCTTAGATTAAATCCTACGCTGATTACATGAATGGTTTTAAATAAAATCCTTCTCTGAAGAAGTGAATGGCCTTGCATTACATCCTACTCTGGTAAAATACATTTCCTTAGATTAATTAAATCCAATTCTCATCAAACGAATGGCCTTGGATTAAATCCTACTCGGATTAAAAGAATGGTCTTTGCTTAAATCCTAATCGGATTAAAAGAATGGTCTTAGATTAAAAGAATGGTCTTCGATTAAATCCCATTCTGATCAAATGAATGGCCTTGAAATAAACCCTTTCCTAGAGGGAGATAAAGTGGACCACCTCAAATGCAACTATAATATCTCAAACCAGCACCAATTAATCCAACATAAAGCATTTTGAAATCAGATCCAGAAATTAACTTTAAACATCGAAATGATACATCAAATCTTTTACGGGAAGCTCTGGTATTACGAAAGTGAGTGAACTTTCAAAGGTGAGTTTGATGAAACATCCAATGAAAATCCAAAACATTATTAAAAATGAAAAGCCCAAAAGCATACTCATATAATACTTTGGAGTTCTTAAATTCTTCCAAGTTATGGGATCCCAAGTCTGATGAACTCTTAACTCATAGTTGACAGCTGAAGAATGGGCAATCTGAGATAGTGCAACCAGCAGATGAAAGCTAAGATGGGAATATCAAAGAAACAAGGAAGGGTAAAGTATAGGCAAAAAGCATTAACAGAAGTAGACTGGAGAAAGTCATGGAGAGGAGGCAGCATCACGTCACTGTTTTCTTTGATCTAGAGAAGGCTTGTGATACAACATGGAGGTGAGATAAGGCATTCTGAGGGTTCTTTACCAATGTAACCTGAGAGGCACACACACACACACACATTTAAAACAGAGTATCGTGCTTCCCAGTTATGTACAGAAGGATCCACAGTGATATACTTGATTAAATAAAGCGAAAGCAGAAATGTATTTGTAAATATATATGCACAGCCTATAGCTTTCATTCATCCTTCTGTTGAAATGATTAACTCCACACTAGGGAAACATAAACCATAGGCTTTGTACATAGTTTTGCAAACATTTCCTTTACTATTCATGTATATTACTGTGGCCCTTTCTGTACACACACACACACACACATATATATATATATATATTGTTATGGGCCCACGCCCATCAAACATACACAAGTCTCTTAAAAAAATACAAACAAAGTCACTAACGACCAAGTCCACAATAGGTGGAATGGCCGCAACAGAGTGTACAGAGATGGAATCAAGGAGGATAAGTAAAAGCTGAAAATAAAACCTTAATATTTAATACAAACTTTTTAGAAAGAAATGACCACTGAGCCTCTTACAAAATACATTAAATAAACACAAAAAATCAACCACACACTGAAAACATCGAATAACAAACACTCTTACACCAAATTAAGATAGACTATACAATTACACTTTAAAGAGAGGGCCCTGAAAGTAATAGAATGTCGAAAAGACAGAATAGCCTAACTTATTACACACTAAACCAAAAAAAATATTAACTGCTTCCCTTAAGTGAGCTCTAAACGGTGGAAGTGGCCACCACAGCCGTCAAATCACGGGTCGAGGAGAATAATCTATAATTTCCTAGGACCATACCAAACGTAAGAGAGGTCCCCAAGGCACAAATCGCTGGTCCAAAGGCGTAGCCTGACGAAATATCACTTTATTGTCGCAAGACAATCCATGGACACGGCCGTCCAACAGGAAATCACACCTTACCAGATGGCAGAGAGGTCCCCTTGGCGGATTCACTGAACCAAGGGTGTAGCCTGATGGATAAATCAATCTCCCAAAGGAGGACAGAAGCAGCAGCTGAAGAAAGGTAGGTATTGTAATCCAGAGATAGTCCAATCATAAGGCAGGCCTACACAATGTCAAAGGTCCAGAAAAACAACTCTCTCAGTCCTCGTGAGACAGTGCCGAATACAGCTCCGGATGAGAAGCCAAAACCAAACGTGAAAATGAAACAAGCTCATTGTAATTAAAACTATACAACAAGTCAGAAATGTCGGGGAGGAGGAAACAGGGTCATTACGTTCCAAAAGAATAATTACTGCCAAAGTGGCTTATTCAAAACAAATTAATTTACGTTAAATTAAACACATACTGACACCTCCTCACCCAAAAAAAAAAAAAAATTTCAAACAAGAAAATTTTTCTAAAAAAGTATTGAACTTAACTCATAACTTAAAGAAATATATTAAAATACTAATATCAAAAGCAAACATAGCAATTCAATCTATATGAAATAAAACAGGGACAATAAGAAAAATTAAAGTCCAATGACAAGACTCAAAAAGTGATTGAGAATACTTTATCACATTGCCGGCCAAAAATAGATTAGAGATAGTGGCAAAAAAATTTTGTACCACTTTCAATACAGTCAATAGATATCAAATCTTAACCTTAATATTATGACTTAAAACTAATACAAGTAAATAATTTATAGTGACCACGCCAAAAAATAACATCAGTATCAACATATGAAGAAATATGGTAATATCCCCATGAACTCACAAGTGGAGCGGTGGGCACAGGTTAGCAGAGCAGCAATATTAACAAGACTAACCTATTATTAGACTAAACCTAGATAACCGACAACCAAAAATATAAATTGACCACAATGGGGCTAGTGTTACCTCAACCAAAGGTCACCACTCATACACCAGCCTGTAGCGCCTAAAAACGGCCGTGCTACAGACCCGTGAGCCGTGACCTGGCTAAATTATTCTGAAAACACAAATATCAGTTAAACAAAAATAAGGACCAAAACCTTAGTAGATTAACCTTAACTTAGTCTAGGTCACCACTCATACACCAGCCTGTAGCGCCTAAAAAACGGCTGTGTTGTGCTACAGACCCGTGAGCCCGTGACCTATCTAAGCTTTGTAAAGAAAGAATTAATGGACCATTGGCATAAATAAAGAACAGGGACATAACAGTATATGATTAATGATTCATAAAAACTAACCATCAATCACCAAAAATAAGAAAAAACGTAACACACCGTTCACATATCCATGATTTTACGACACACTCAATATTGTGGCCCTTCACAACACCTTCCAATAATGCCTCTTTTCACTCCAGAGAGCGTCCTTACTCACCACTGTTTGTTTTTTGCAACTCACCGAGTTTCAAAGAGCGTCTTTTCACTTCACTTCACTCAGTCTACACTTCAGAGAGCGTCCTCACACTAAACGGATTTGGGCCTTAAATACACACATCATTAATGGACATATACAAGACAATGGTAACACCTTAAAATTAACCTGGACATACACAAGACAATGGCAACACCTTAAAATTAGCCTCCACCAATAACACATACTAAAGTAAACAGAAATCAAAAGTACCCTTAACCACTCTTAATCAAAGACGACACCGAAGAAAAACCTGCAAATCACGACATTTAACATCTTAATCTTAAGTACTTAATCCTAAATTATTTCATAAACAGAAACACCTGACACAACATTATTACAACACACCTGAAAACCTGTACATTCAATAAATTTATAGGATTAATCAAATCAATTAATATAAGTATATACAAAACAACTTTTACGAAGAACAAAAAGGTTTTTCTCAAATCAACCTATCGATCAGTCACTGATGCGTGACAGCGCATCAGCGACAACATTACTTTTGCCTGGAATGTGTGAAAAGCTAAAATTCCATTCCTGGAGCAGGAGGCTCAACGCATCAACCGTTGATTTTTATTCCTAAACCTGTTCAAGAAAACCAACGGATTATGATCCGTTAATATTTTAATCGAGTCCCTGTAGAGGATAAATACACCTGAAAATGATTTACAGCTAAAATTAATCCCAAAGTCTCTTTCTCTACAGTCGAGTATTTCCGTTGTGCCAAAAATAACTTTTTGGAGAAATAGGCAACAGGATGAGATACTCCATGAGCATCTTCCTGCAACAAAACTGCTCCAACCCCAACATCACTATTTCAGTAGCAAGCGAAAAGGAACGTCAAAATCAGGAGCTTTCAAAATAGGGAAATTCATTAGGACCTGCTTTAACTTTTCAAAGGCATTTTGGGCATCAATAGTCCATACAAAAGTCACATTCTTACGTAATAAATTAGTCAGGGGCTCAGCGATATCAGAAAAATTCTTAACAAATCTACGGTAATACCCTACTAAACCAAGGAATTTTTCTGACATCCCTGCGACACTTCGGTATTTCAATATGTCTAATAGAGTCTACGTTTGCCTGTTTCGGAGCCACTTTCCCAAATCCTACTTCGTGACCCAAATATACAACCTTTGCTTTGGCAAACTCACTCTTTTAGGTTTATAACCAAACCAGCTTTCCTAAGTACCTGAAATAAAGCCTTAATACGTTTAAGATGGGTGTCCCAGTCATCACTATAAATTACAATATCATCAATATAAACAACACACCCCTCTAAACCTTGGACCAAAGTATTCATTAACCTTTGAAAGGTCGCATTTAGCATTCTTCATCCCAAAAGGCATTACTTTACATTGGTAGAGTCCTCGCTGTGTTACAAACGCTGACAAATCCGTGCCCGTTTGGACAGCGGAACTTGCCAATACCCCTTCAACAAATCAAATTTAGTTATATATTTTTAATTCCCTATCCTGTCAATACAATCCTCTATCCTGGGTAAAGGGTAACTATCAGGCTTTGTGACCTCATTGACTTTGCGGTAATCAAAACAAAGCCTGAATTGACCATCCTGTTTCTTTACCAAAACAACAGGTGAAGACCACGGACTGTTGCTGGGTTCGATCAGCCCGTGTCGTAACATATAATCAACCTCTTTATCCACAACATTTTTTAAATGGATTTAACCTGTAAATTTTTTTATATTGTTTTACCGGAGTTGCGTTACCCACATCCATCATGTTCAAGGACAGTGGTCTGTCCTGGAACATCCGAAAATAAATCCTATAACTAAAAACTAACTTTTTTCAAAGATCCCTGTTCTATTAAATTCAAATGTGAAACCATTTCTGAAAAATTTTCTAAAGAATGTTCATTATCATTAGCCATTCGGCACCATCAAAACAATCATCATCAAAAATTACTCACGTCTGGAAAAAGAAAAAGAATTAATATCATTACACTTTGTAGTATCACCAACTAATGCCACGGGAATAACTTTGTCACGACCTTTATAAGCTTTTAACATATTTATGTGACACAACTGGTAGGGTCTCCTCCTTTCAGGAGTTTCAACTAAATAATTAACATCACTTACTTTCTTTAAAAAATTTTCCACGGTCCTGAAAATGAAGCTTTTAAAGGGTTTCCTGGAATGGGAAGCAATACCAAAACATTATCACCCACTACAAAATTACGCTCCTTAGTCTTTCGGTCAAAAAAGTATTTCATTTTCTTTTGGCTACACAATAAATTTTCACCAGCAAACTTCCAAGCCTTCGTCAATTTATCACCCAAATTACTAACATAATCTAATAAATTCATATCAGGGGCGTCCCCCTCCCAAGATTCACGAACCACATCCAATGGACCACGCACACAATGACCAAAAATAAGGCTGAAAGGTGAAAATCCTAAAGACTGACTCGGCACTGACCGAAATGCAAATAATAAATAAGGTAGTTCCTTATCCCATTCAGAACCATTAACCAAACAATATTTTTTTATCATAGACTTCATGGTTTGATGAAATCGTTCCAAAACACCTTGACTTTCAGGATGGTACAGAGAAGAAGTCACATGATTAATTTTTAAATTCAGCCATCTTCTCCCTAAATAATTTACTCAGAAAATTAGACCCACAATTGGACTGAATTACTTTGGGCATTCCGAACCTGGTGAAAAATTCAATTAATACTTCAACAATTTTAACAGATTTTACATTTCGTAGTGGTATTGCCTCAGGATATCGAGACATCCTATCCATAATTGTTAAAATATACTGATTGCCACTACGAGTTTTCGGCAGAGGACCAACCACGTCAATAATTACCTCTCTGAACGGTTCAGAAACAACAGGAATAGGATGTAATGGTGCCTTTGGAATTGGTTGATTAGGCTTCCCGACCTTTGACATGCATCACAACTATTTACAAATTTTTAAGCATCATCTTTCATCTTAGACCAAAAATAATTTTCACACAAATTACGAGTGGTTTTAAAAATACCAAAATGACCAGCCAAACCATTTTCATGAGCCAATGTCATTAACTCCTTTCGATAAACAAAAGGAACCACAATCTGTTTAACAATTTCACAACCTGTGTTAATGGCATCAAAAGGTCTACTTATTCTATACAAAATATTATTAATTATCTTAAATCGAGGACAGTCAAATCCGTAATTTCGCCAGACTCAACTGGCAGGTCTTTAAAATCTGCTTTCTGAGCTGTAATAAGTTCCTTAGTAGTCCAATTAAGTTTATTATCCAACACACCACTATCTATAACTAAGCTATCACTACGATCTAAACTACTCAAATCAACATCAACTACCGACTCGGCCGAGTCAACACTACTAGCCTTCGATCGAGTGACTACAGATATTTCATTACCGGAATTTAATACAATAGGGAAAGTTTTATTTATTAGGGCGACATCATTCCCTAACACCAAATCCACATCTTTAATAGGAAATTTATCAATAATGGCCAGTTTTAAATAACCTGAAAAAGACGGGCATGATAAATAAAAACTCTCAACCGGGTAAGACCTGACCGTATCTGGAAAACCACTTAACAAAACATATTCCTTATTTGAACATTCCCAATCAATAGGTAAGGATTCTCTGAGAATTAAAGACTGAGCAGCCCCAGTGTCACGCAAAATTTTAACCTTTCTTTGCTCAGTCGAATTCCCAGAGCGAACAAAACCATCAGACAAAAATTTCTGAAAAGGAGCCAGTGACTTATTGCCTAGTCACTGATTATTAGAGTTCTCAGCCACTGACTCGTTCTCATTCCTACGAATGGCCATTACCGGACGTCTTTCGGTCCTTTGTGACCTTTTAAATGCATAACACCTGCTCTTGACGTGTCCCTTCTTATGACAGAAGAAACAAGTCAAAGTTTTCAACTTCTCCGGGTTATCTGTGGTCTGCCTATTATAGCTGTTAACAGGAGTAGTACGAGAACCATAATTAACATTAGGCCTATTATACCTGTTCTGATTACTACTCCTGTTAACTCTCACCCAACCAGATTTCTCATTTCTGGGTACTTCCCCTATCACATTTTTATGAGAGAGGAGGTACTCATCACTTGCAATTGCCACCTCCTGTAAAGTTTCTAATTTTAACTCTTCGAGGTGTACTTTCACCTCATTAGGCACGGACCTTTTAAACTCCTCAACCAAAATCAATTCTTTTTAATTTCTCAAAGTCTGTCACCTCCTTAGACTTTAACCAGTCGCCAGCAAATTGCTCTTTAGCCCTGGCGAACTCTACAAAAGTCTGCCCTTTTCCTTCTGTAAATTACGGAAGCGTTGTCGGTAAGCTTCCGGTACCAACTCGTAAGCCTTCAAAACTATGGCCTTTACAGAATCATAATCTGAAGACAGATCTTCGTCCAAGGTAACGTATACTTTCTGGGCCTTACCTAACAATTTACTCTGAATAAGAGTGGTCCAATACTCTTTTGGCCATTCCAACCTTGAGGCTATTCTCTCAAAAGAAACAAAAACTCTGCCACGTTAACTTCCTGAAAATTTGGGACTAATTTTTAGAGCTTCAGTTAGATTAATACAAGGCATTGCAGACACATTATGTTGGGAAGAAGAAGAACCCTATTACTCAATGCTTGCATAGCAAGTTCGTGCTGCCTCTCTCTCTCTCTCCTCAGCCTTCAACCTTGGAGATCTATTTCCATTCTTTTCAACTGAATCTGCCTATCTAAAATTTCTACTGATACCGCTTCCTCCACCTGCCTAGTCTCTGGTTTACCTTCTGCCTTCATCACCTTAACCTTTTCATAAACATTAAGAAGCAACAAGCCCTTCCTAACAGACCCAGGATTTTCAATTTCAAAAAATTCTGCTACATACTCTAAATCAGGCTTATTCAATTCTGCCAACCTGTCCTGCCACCCCTCTCCACTCAAGAGCTCCGGGATATTCAAATCAGCCATAGTAAATTAATTACACACAAGTAAATATATAAATGTATCTCACAAAATATATCCAAAAACAAACCAATACACTGAACACCAATAACCACACGAATATCCTACCAAGGTCAAGAAAAAAAAATATAAACACCGATCAACACAAAAATATATGAGAGAAGGTATTACTATGCTGCAAAACACCCCAAGAATCCACTCTATACACTCAAGTGACTACAGGATCCGATAGATCCTGGCAAAGGTCGCCAAATGTTATGGGCCCACGCCCATCAAACATACACAAGTCTCTTAAAATACAAACAAAGTCACTAACGACCAAGTCCACAATAGGTGGAATGGCCGCAACAGAGTGTACAGAGATGGAATCAAAGAGGATAAAGTAAAATTTGAAAATAAAACCTTAATATTTAATACAAACTTTTTAGAAAGAAATGACCACTGAGCCTCTTACAAAATACATTAAACACAAAAATCAACCACACACTGAAAACATCGAATAACAAACATTCTTACACCAAATTAAGATAGACTATACAATTACACTTTAAAGAGAGGGCCCTGAAAGTAATAGAATGTCGAAAAGACAGAATAGCCTAACTTATTACACACTAAACCAAAATAAAAAATTAACTGCTTCCTTAAGTGAGCTCTAAACGGTAGAAGTGGCCACCACAGCCTTCAAATCACGGGCCGAGGAGAATAATCTATAATTTCCTGGACCATACCAAACGTAAGAGAGGTCCCCAAGGCACAAATAACTGGTCCAAAGGCGTAGCCTGAAGAAATATCACTTTATTGTCGCAAGACAATCCATGGACACGGCCGTCCAACAGGAAATCACACCTTACCAGATGGCAGAGAGGTCCCCTTGGCGGATTCACTGAACCAAGGGTGTAGCCTGATGGATAAATCAATCTCCCAAAGGAGGACAGAAGCAGCAGCTGAAGAAAGGTAGGTATTGTAATCCAGAGATAGTCCAATCATAAGGCAGGCCCACACAATGTCAAAGGTCCAGAAAAACAACTCTCTCAGTCCTCGTGAGACAGTGCCGAATACAGCTCCGGATGAGAAGCCAAAACCAAACGTGAAAATGAAACAAGCTCATTGTAATTAAAACTATACAACAAGTCAGAAATGTCGGGAGGAGGAAACAGGGTCATTACGTTCCAAAAGAATAATTACTGCCAAAGTGGCTTATTCAAAACAAATTAATTTACGTTAAATTAAACACATACTGACAATATATATATATATATATATATATATATATATATATATATATATATATATATATATATATATATATATATATATATATATATATATACATACTACATACATACATACATATATATATATAGCTATATTGCTAACACTGATGAAAGTCCTAAAGGGCAAATCTGAATATGAATGTTAGTAAGAAAGTCAGGAAAATGGAATATATATAATTTTTGTTCGGAGTGTCGAAGGACTAAGGAGGTCAATTCTGATAGACATTTGTGAGTAGCCTAAACGTAATAGATTACGGACGGATGAGAGAAAATATGAATAACACAGTAAGTGAAGAAAGGAAGGCGGCACATCACATTGGAACGATTGGAAAAGAAATGTTGTGTTTTATGACATGATACATTGGAATTCAGTAAGGGGTTATTAAAGAAACCTCCTTTTATAAAAGTCAAGTATGGATGATCAATACAAATGATAAAACAAAAGCTACAGCTGCAGATATGAGCTTATTTTGCCGTTTTTGTGGAGAAAGGACTGAGAGGTGTGAAAAGTGCTAAATCATCAGTGGAGGTGAAAAAATACATTACCGAGTTTTAAGGTGGCTTGCTCATGGGGAAAGAACAGAGGACGTTAGGCTACGAAGAGTGTGTGTGTATTTCTGACGTTTTATGCGGAAAGAAGAGTGGAAGACTTAGAAAGAGCTGAATATTTAGAGCAATGGAGGTACAGGTATGGAAGGGCCGTCGAAACACACGACTGTTCAAATATATAATTACATACATACGTGTATTTGCTTCACATGTTGCAAAAACTTAAATATTTGTATAAGATTATATATATGGATAAATATACAAATTCTTTCGGATACGATGCACAACAAAGACATGAAAAACTAGCTCCAGCATTTTACAGTACTAGAAATAAGGGTACCCACTGAGATCCCTCTCATTCTACCGTTCTGGAACTGAAGCATTCAGCATGTGGAGCTTTTATTGGTTTATTTTCACTTACGTTTACATCTTAATCTTTGCAACCCTAGGTGAACATGCCCACCATGGATTAGGCTTTAGTCATATTATTATTATTATAATAATTCAGAAGATAAAACCTATTCATAAGGAACAAGCCCACAGGGACCACTGGCTTGAAATTCAAGCTTCCTAAGAATACGGTGTTCACTAGGAAGAGGAAAGACGAGGTTGAAGGAAATACAGAAAGAAGCGACCCACTTATCGAAAAATAAAAAAATAAATAAATTTAGGCAGATCACGCCTTGCATGGTGTTTGTTGTTTCAGCCCCTTAAGGTAGGAAGTTTTAAACCTTGTTAGCCTTAACATGACAAGAAATGCTCGGCCTATTTTCGGATATAACTAGCATTCATGTCAGCATGACAGCTTGAAGGTGGTGTTTTCTAAGGTTTCTGAATTTTTGGGGAATGATACTGAAAATAGGGCACACATATTGTCCATTCCTTGCATCCTTTACATGTAATTTAAAAGAAATTCACAAATCTCACTACTCAAAACAAACTTAATTTAGAAATAAGTGTTAGACGGTTTCTACAACAAAGATTACAAATTGTTCGCAGTTGCACACTAACTCTATAACCTCTAGGAACCTACTATTATTGTCAAATCATTACACCTTCACACAGCTGGTACCAGTCATTTAAAAAGAGGCCACAAACACCCTGGCACATTCCAAGTGCAGCAATAGAAATTATTACAAATATCCCTAAAAAATTAAATAAACAAACAAAAAGTCTGACTCAGAAAAACCTGAATGGAGTGGTACAGACAGAAACGAGACCAGCGCCAGGTCAGAGCTCCACAGCCATCTGGCTTCATCCCCGATCATCCAATTTGGAGATTTCTGATGAATCTGCTGAAGTAACGTATGTTTTTTTTAAACTTAGCCTGACTCAGAGATTATTCATTTTATTATTACGTAAGCATTGAAGGTTATGAGTCAATTAAAGGTTATTTCGTGGTGTTAATCTACCAAAACTGCACTACGGACCATAAGTGTCACTAGATTTCTTTCCCTGACACCATTTATAGTTTCAATACACATGGCTCCACATCACGTTCACTGAATGTAAATTTCTGAATGACAGGTATGTTAACATCTTGACTATTCACACACATTTAAGTAATACAACAAACTGAAAGACTATCAGCCAAACAATGCCAGACTCAGAGAAGATCAACAACAGTTTCTTTCTTTGCTTTGAAGTGTAACAGTGTACTGTAAGTAATAAATTGTCCCTTCCTTTACAGGAAATGAAGTGGCTCTGGATTACTGCACTGCTCTTTTTGGTGACTGAGGTGAAATCTGGACCAACAAGAAAAGATGGAATGCTAGGTGGGTAAATCATTGCAGTGCTTCAACTCACTCAGTTATCCTTGTCTCAGCTATTTTACTGAGTACAATTTGTATTAAAATGTACAGCTACAAGTGGCTCTGTATTTAAACTCTTCATAATCGATCATTTTAAAAACAGAATTCCATTACAATATAGCTGAAATTTGCTAATTATTTAAAGTCTTCTCAATCATCTTAAAAATAAGATTCCACCTAGAAAAATTATCTTTTACTGTTTCAATGGATTTTGACTGTATTTTCTGAACCATTTTAATATTATGAACATACACTATGGCCATGGTGAATATATATTAACTTTTTTGAGTTTAACATGGGAACGACATACACTTGCAAACTAAGCCATTTCCACTAGGGGCAACTGACGAGAAAAATACAATGCTCAGTGATACATACCCAATTTAATTGGTGCATCACAGATATACCTCCTGTGCAAAAAAAAAAAAAAAAAAAAATCAACAATACTAGCCGCTTCATTAGTGAATTGTCGAACTCCCTACATACACTGTCATTGCCTGCACTCTCGCGCCCCACAGATGTTGAGGACTATCCTTCCAATGTCTTATTCACTACATTTACGCAGCACTCTCTATTTCTTCCTCTCCTTCTTCCTAGACGCTCCACATTTAACTTTTTTTTTTACATACTTCCATCTTTCTTTCAAGCTATCATCTACAGTAACCTTACTACCAATCTTCTCCATACCTGCTCATTTCTGGCCCTTTCAATTCTTACTCTGCAACCTTTTGCTTTCAAATGCTCCCAACAACTACACTTCACTTCCCTAAAGGAGAACTGGCCCAGCAGTCCCTTGATGCACTCTCACTTGGCTTCTGTATACATCAGTTATACAATTTATATAAATGTAAAGTATATGCATATATATATATATAAATATATACATATATATATTTATCTACATATGTATATGTAAATGCACACATAAAACATAATATATATATATATATATATATATATATATATATATATATATATATATATATATATATATATATATATATATATATATGTGCCTGTGTGTGTGTGTTTATGTAAGCATATACAGTACATAGATACATACATTATGCAAGCAGTTAGCTTCTGCAGGCAGTTCCTTGGGTGCAGTTGCTCTCAGGTTCCAACTTCTTTGAGACTTGTATGGCCTAATTGGCAGTGCTCTTGCCTTTCAATTGAAAGACCTGGGTTGATCCTGATGTGAGTCAGAATATATATATATATATATATATATATATATATATATATATATATATATATATATATATATATTTTTTATATATATATATATATATATATATATATATATATATATATATATATATATATATATATATATATATATATATAATGTATATATGTATATAGTTATGTTCTGAGTCCGGTTGGAAGAGTTAAATTGACTTTTGAATGTAATTTGTATTAGAGGCCAACACCTAGATCTCAGAACATATGCAATACCGGTAAATGTAATTTACATCTATTCAAAGAATATGGGAAGGTCGCCTGTCAAACCAGTCAGTTAGATTAAATTACTACATTTACAGATTTGCAATCAAGGCAAATGCAGTGTGGCAATAAACAGTGCAACTACAGTTAGAAAAAAAAAGGTTAACACAAATCTCATAATCTGCTTAAGACTGGCTGATAAAATTATTTTACATTAGCACAACGATAACACTGAGAGGCCTAACACATGGCCCTTATGGACAGCTGATGTCAGAAGATGGAATTGAGCCTTTTAAGGCAATTGTTTCACAAGGGGAGGGGCAACACTTGAAGAGCCAGATAACAGGGTTCTTATTACATCTGTGCATGGAGCTCGCTTGCAAAAGATGGATTCAGGCCGCAGAAGTCCCAACATGTGGCCAGTGGGAGGAGGACAGAGAAGTGATCTTGCGCTCCTGAGGTTTGGGAACGGAGTGAGATCGACCTTGGTAGCAGAGTTACCCCGTTTGATTCCAGTAGCAGGCACAGGACACTGGGATGTCTGCAAGAAGCAAATAACAGCCAGCACACTGAGGGTTAGCCTAGCGGCCCAATTACTATCGTGACTGGTCCCTGTGCCCTAACGGCTTTCTGTCCCCTAATATTGTAGTGGGGTAGAACGACTACATTCTGTCCCCCCATAGTGAGGGTTCCCCCCAGCCACTATGAAATTTTGACTCCTTAGCTAACGGACTGGAGGGCAGAATTTTCTAAATATGTAAAAGCTCCCCACTTTAAGAAGGTATTCACTCCCTTTCGGGCATGAAGGCCTTGGCTAAGTAAGTTATTTGTCTTGACTAGTCACTTAGTTTCCCTAAATGAGTCATACTTTTGCAATGCAGTTAACTAAAATGACCTACCTATCTGCTAGGAGGGAATACTGGTTTTACTAACTTACTACAGCAGAGCCTAACACGAGACAACAGTATCTACAGACTTCTACTGGCTGTCTCTGATGACAGGGGAACTTTATTCCTAGACAAAGGGTACATGGAACAGGATGTCTTGTTGACATGGTCTACTATCCTACTGTCCTGGCACTAAATTAAATGACAATGACCTATCTAAATGCAATTATTTACAGATTATACATTCCTTTACGGAATATCACGTGCAATGGTTTCAGACATGAGCAACAGGTGGGTACCAGTTTGAGTACTGGACGGTTTTATCATGAGTTTATTAACAGGGTTAGTAATACAAGACTGCCTAGGGTGTTAGGTGTTAGTCTACTTGGGCAGAGATCAGGCCAGCTACCTCCTCTGGGTAGGTGCCAGGATCACTCTGAGATGGAAATGGCACTGTGCCAATGGGACACAAGTGCCAAAGCATGCTTGTGGCTCTTATGGGTTAACTGGATCTCTTCCGCCCCTTCTTCTTCTTCAGGTTCCGCCAAGGTCTGGCTACGCCATTCCTAGGAGGTTACGAGGGCACCGACTCTGGAGAAAGGCCAGAAGTGCGGTTAGGAGCAGAACAAGAAAGTTAAGTATACCTTAGTTTTACCAGACCACTGAGCTGATTAACAGCTCTCCTAAGGCTGGCCTGAAAGGATTAGACTTATTTAATGTGGCTAAGAACCAATTAGTTACTTAGCAACGGGACCTAAATCTTACTATCACCAGAAATAAATTCCTCTAACTCTTCATTAGCTAGCCGGAGAGTTGAACTCAGGCCTAGCATGCTAGGCCACAACTCTACCGACTGGCCCAACAAAGAGCTTAGCAGAATCAGAGATAGCCCTAGGAGCTACAGGGAGGCTCCTTACTTAGGCTGCTGCGACAACCGTCTAACGGTAGAACCAGCTTCTGCATCCCAGTTGGACGGTTCCTGGTCGACTAGAGAAGGTGTAGTGTTAAGGTCTGCCAGATGTTCATCAAGGGCCAGAGGCTCACAACTGGCAATGATCAACTTGGTGAGGTTTGGAGGATCTCATGTAGGAGGATCTGTGACAAGACAGAGATTCCTATCTCAGGTGGAGGGCAGAGCCTCTTGGAAGTGTTCTGGTTGTGGTGTCCGCTGCATTTTGCTTGCTAGGGCACCCCAACCAATTTGTGGAGTGCCCTGTTATGTTACAGGTCTTGCAGTGGCACTTGGTTCTGGCAGTTTCCCTTCGAGGTGAGGGAGGAAACTTTTGGTGGCCACCTTTGTGAGGAGTGAGGACTGGGCCTGGAGTTGTATCGAGAGTGCCCCTTCCACAACCACTTTGGTGAGCAGAAGGAAGGGCTGACGGTGGCAGTGTCCTGGTCAGGTAATGTTGGAGGTAAGGCCTCCCTAGTGGAGGTAGCTAGGCAGCTGAGTGGCATTGGGGAAGGATATCCCCAGAGGAGGTCTCGTCCCAACAGGTACCCTACTCCTTGCCTGATTTTGCTCACCACCCCAATACGGTGAGGATGCGTGCCCCAAGGGGTTGTCACCTGAAGCTCGACTGTGAGAATGGTCTTAGTCAGCTCTTCTATCCACGTCATCATCCACCTGGTCTTTTTGTCTACAGTGGCACTGGCTGGCACTCGGGCCCAGTGAATCAGGCAAATATCTGAGCCAGTGTCTACCGTAACTGGTAGGTTCACTGGTAGGCTAGAGCCATCCTGGGTTGCCACTGAGATGGACTGTCCACACCAGCTCAGTGTGAGACATATCTGGCGACACAGCTGTGGAGGTCTTGGCACTGATCAGGTTTACTTGCTTGGTAGAGGGGACATGTTTTGGGCAACCAGGATATCCGGTAGTATAGTGCCCTGCAGTTCCACAGTCTCCACAGGTGCCCCTTGGATGGGCTGATTTCCCTATGGTGACTGTCGGCAGAGAAGATTAAGTGGTTGTGGATGGAGAGGAGTCATTGGAGTCCTTTTGAGGGCGCTGCTGGTTAACTCCTTTCTTAACACGGCACTCAGACTCGAGGTGACCAACTCTCTTGCAGAAGTTACACGTCGGAGGTTTGCCATGGCGTCTGTTCTTCGGGTGAGTTGATCCTGAGAGATGTCCAGGTGGCACTATACGCCGGTGAGATGTTCTGTGAGACTGGTTCAAGGTCTCCCAATCGCTGGCCATATGACAAGCTTCTGTGAGTATTTTAGGTTGCTTGTCGTTGAGGTGCACAGCGAGTGGTCCAGGAACACACTGGAAGAGATCCTCTAGCATGATATAGCTGAACAGGTCCTGGAAAACTGTGCATACCATGGTGTCAAAACAGCGTTGTCCTGATTGGGTCTTATGACAGGCCCATTCGGCCCAAGCCCAACCAACTTCCTTGGCGAGACCTCTAAAATGCTATCTCCATCTCTCTGGGGTGATCTCATGTGCCTTGGCGAACACTCACCAAACGTCCACCATGTTCCCTCTCTTATCCTTATCCAGTGAGTGGAGGGTGGTTTTGGCCTTGCTGTCCATGCCTAGCAAGCAGGACGGCCCTCTCCGTCTCGGTGGTGGTGTAGTTGTCAAAGAGTGCTTCTACTTCCTCCAACCACGCCTTGGGCTCATCCTCCGTCCAGTTAGGGATCAGAGCATTAATGCTAGATATTGGAGCATTATGGTCTGTGACAGTGAGGAAGTGTCCCATAACTTGGTGGCACTTTGTTGGAGTGACACCTTCTCAATAAGGTGGCACTGTGGCTGAGTGTGCCATGCAGAGGTCACACTGATGGAGCGATCCTGAAGGGGTAATGATCCTTATGGGTGGATCACTGTTGTTGTGGAGCCACCCTGAAGGAGTAATGATCCTTATGGGTGGATACGCTGGCATTGGCACTCCGTATCTCAGGTACAGGTGCGGTGGCAATGATCTGAGGACTGTCATGGGGCACTGGTGTGCTGGTGTGTTCTGGGGAACAACACTAAGAGGCAGTACAACCAAATTGTACTGAAGGAAATGGCACTCTGCCCGAGGCAGAGCGTGAGCAATGAGTAAAAGGGAAAGTGAAAGGTAAGGGCTTCAGTAACCTAGTCATTGGCAATGCCTCAGATTAGTGGCACTGTGGAAGGGGAAACCCTTTGGCTTGCACTCATGGGCGGCTAGTTCTAAGAACTAGTGGATGCTCCCTGACATGAGGAAAGGAAGTCTGCTTCCAGACATGAGGAAAGGAATGTTTTGGGGTTGCACTCAACGTGCGATTTGGTGCTTGCGGTATACGCAAGTCTTAGATAATGAAAACCCACTCATGCACGACAGTTAATAACTGTTATTAAATGACTGTACGTTCTTTCTTCGAAATGCATGAGAGCTCACTCCACTGGCTGAAGCACTTAATATGAAAATAGATATTGGAGACAATTACAATGAACACGGGTGCGTATACAAGTCTGCGCACTATGTGTGAATAAGTAAAAAGAAAGAATTGAGTGTGGATCTTAAAAGATCAAAGTTTTGGGTATAAATGGAAAAAGATTATTGTTCTTGGCTTTACGAATTAATGAGTTTATTCTCCAATACTCGCTTGTTATTGTTACTACTGGATCGTATTCGTTGTGTTATTTAATTTACTCTAATTTATTCTTATGATAATTTACTATGAAAATTATGCTAAGTTACATTTTAAAATTTACTTTTGGAATTTATGTAATTTAATACCTAGCTCCCATCATTGCAAGTTAAATGGTGGAAAGGGGTTTCTAATTACTAAAAAAATATTTCGTTAGATTTTACGTTAGGCGAAAAGAAATGGAATTTTGCTCACCGATGAGAAGTGGAACAGGGTGTGCGGGAGAAACAGATCTGTTGGCTACTGGTGACGTCAAGCACCTCATACAATACTCAATTGGTGGTTTAAAATTAAGGGAACTAAAATCTTCTGACCGAATTATTGGTGCAGATATGCAGTCTCGAATTATTTACCTTAAAACATCGATAATGCTTTTTTACTTTACTTGAAACATTAAAATAAAATCTGAACTGGGTCTGGTGGTCTTGGGATTGTGGAGTCGGACAATGGAGCGTGCATGCACCGACGCTGCTAGGAGTTGTCACATGTGGTATTTTAACAAACATGAATTTTCAAATGTACTTCACTGACAAAGGAATTGTACACTTCCTCTGCCATAACTGTTTTCGAACAACACATTTAGCTAACTGTTCATGACTAGCTCATGCAATAAATCCCTGGCAAAGCACTTCCTAATTCCTAAATACCAGTGTTATGGTGTCACAACACCACTGCTACTCTGTTTCTCACAACACAAAATTTCGTGGGCAGTTATTCTGCGTCGCTAACTTTAAGAACTTTTTTGGTGCTCTCGCCTTTTCTATGATAACTAAAAAATCAGCTGCAAATCACTTCTTTTAAAACACTTCTTCCCTATCTCTTCCTAATGTATCATTAATATTATAACAATTATAGTAAACCTTACCTTGTTACCTTTAGCTTCGGTTCTGTCACCCTTTATCTTTTGCCTTGCGAATAATGGAATTGAATTATTTTACGAATTACATTATTCCCCAATTCGTCTCCCTTCCTAGTCTAGTAATAGCAAAGCTAATTCTTGTTACTATATGACTAAGAACCTGGCGAGATCGACACTATTATGTTCTGAGTCCGGATGGAAGAGTTAAATTGACTTTTTAATGTAATTTGCCTTAGGGGCCAACACTTAAATCTCAGAAATTACATCTATACAAAGAAAATGGGAAAGTTGCCACCAGTCGCTTAGATTAAATGACCTTATTTACAGACTTGCAACTAGGAATTGATATGGACAGGCTGGCAGTTCAGCAATCAAGGCACATCCAATGTGCAATAAACAGTGCAACTACAGTTAGCAAAAAAAAAAAGGTTGACGCAAATCATATAAACTGCTTAAGACTAGCTGATAAAATTATTTTACATTAGCACAACGATAACGCTGAGAGGCCTAACTTGTGGTCCTTGCGGACAGCTGATGCTAGAAGATGGAATTGAGTCTTCTAAGGCAACTATTTCACAAGGGGAGGGGTAGAACTTGAAGAGCCAGGTAACAGGATTCTTATTGCATCTGTGCATGGAGCTCGCTTACAAAAGATGGATTCAGGCAGCAGAAGTCCCAACACGTGGCCAGTGGGAGGAGGACAGAGAAGCGATCTTGTGCTCTTGAGGTTTGGGAGAGGAATGAGATCGACCTCAGTAGCAGAGGCGCCCCATTTGATTCCAGTACATCTGCAAGAAGCAAATAACAGCCAGCACAAAGGTCAAAGGGAAATAGGTCTTATAGTTAAAACTAACTAAAGGTCAGCCTAGCGGCCCAATTACCATCCTGACTGGTCCTTGTGCCCTAACGGCTTTCAGTCCCTCCATATCGTACAATAGCGGGATAGGACGACTACATTCTGTCCCCCTAGTGGGGGTCTCCTCCAGCCACCATGAAATTTTACTTCCTAGCTAATGGGCTGGAGGGCCGAATTTTCTATGAGGGAAAATTGATCTAATACAACCAAAACCATATGCAGTGGCCTGGGATATCTGAAATCAATGGGAAATTAGTGACGCTATAAAAGTGGTCTTTTATAACTGAAAATGAACACATGACTCGTTATGCACACATTAATTTTTCTAGTTTCCTTTCCTTTACCCTTCTTTTATCTGACACTGACTTCACTTGCTATCAGATGTTTCTTTTTATAAGCTTTTGATTTTAAACCCATTAATACTTCTGTGATCTATACAACAAGTTTGCAAAACAAGTTATTTGTCACATGGCATGCAATTACCATTCACAGCATTACATCATCACTGACCTCATCTGAACCTGTAGCTTAAATAAAATGATCCACCAAATGTTTAAGAGATCCGTATCTTTGGCTCACAAATACCAATTTCAGGTTTCCTTATTGACTTATTGCATAATGTCAGTTAACTGCTTCTTAGGTTCATTTTCCAACGTTTGGATTGGGTGACAGTAACAGCACCTTGTGGCCCTGATTGCCAAGTGTGATTTATTTCTAGTATTTGATTCGGTTTATGAAGCTAGGTAATCAGCTGAGGATGTCTTTCTCCCTGATACTTGTCATCCTGAACCTATTCTAACAAAATTTGCATTTCGCTCTAGGGATGTTAAGAAAATTCTATATATTTTTAGGTCAACAGAGTATCATTGCAGATAACATAAGCTTAGTTAATACAGTGCCTGCTCCAAAGGATGGCATATTTGCAGACTGCAGTAACTACAGGCCAATTTCTATTCCCCCTGTGCTCTCCAAAGTTGCAGAAAATCTCATTTTAAAGCCACTATATAATTATGTGGAATCCACAGGATTATTTACTGATACTCAACATGCATATAGGAAGCAGTTAGGTACCTGCAATGCTCTTTTAGATTTGACATGCCATTTGCAAGAGAACCTTGATAAGGGTTTTGAGTTTAGAGTAATTCAAATAGATCTTAGCGTAACTCTCGACTTAGTATATCACAAGGGACTTATTTATAAACTTCAGAATCTTCAAGTGGGCGAATCCATTATAGGATTACGCCAAGATTTCCTTGCAGCAGTGAGTATACAATGGTATAACAGAGCATATAATAGTATAAAAAAAAATTTACGTCACATTCCCCGGAAACGTAATTTTAATGGCAACAGTAACCTCGTAATCTCTTATTCTTTTGATTGCCTCACTTGTATTAGATGCATTTGCCACTACAAGATCTGAATAAAAAAAATACATGGAGGTTTCCATTCTCTGGTTTGACTCGAACCCACACACAGGAGAAAGAATAAGGTTACCATTCATCTATTATGCTAGTCCAGGCAAATTAGACGAAAAAGGCCCTTTGGAGAAAAAATCATAAGTTTTTTATATTTGGCAGGAAGACTCTTCAAGGGTCATAGAACAAATATCTAAAGAGTTCCTCCATCAAGTGTGTGCTTCCCCCTTTTTTGGGGGAAAACCCCTTGGAGGGTACTTCTCCTCATATTTACCTTTTTTTCTCAAAAACGGTGCATCGGACGGGTCAAAGGTATATGGAGCAAAAAAATAGAAAATTAAATTTTCCACAACTTTATTTCTATGTCTTTTAGCTCTAATTATTACAGTTTTTGCACAAATGAGGTCAAAAGTCGTAGACTCATTTTTGCCGATATTAAAAAAAATGCATTCGGTCCTTACACTTTGCTTAATAACTTTGAAATTCATAATTTATAATCAAAATATCATATAGATGACATTGTAGAGTAGAGATTCAGGTTTCATTTGGTATCCTTGTTTTGGTCTAAATATTAGAAGAAGGGGAAGGAATAACAAATATAAAACTGTAAATCCTGAGATGTCCATGCCTATATTGCTTTTATATCAAAAGCTTTTCTTGTAAATTGTTACTGAACAAGCTTGAAAATAACATTATACCATGCACATTTCTCTCTTCACTTGTGGTAAACAGGTTTGTGATTTCTTTCTTTTCAGAATAGAATGAGATTATTTTCAGAAATAATGGTAATGATATAGAGTTAAGTGAACACAACAAAATATTTACCATGGCTTCAAGAAATGAGATGTGTTTCTGTTGCCAAAAGACATTAAGTGAAGGTGAAACAGTGAAAGTGGAAGATGGTATACATAATTTGAGACGTGTCAGTAAAATTAGAAATGACGGACATTTTGAAATGCTAAAGGAAGTGAACACTATTCAAGTGCATAAAATATGTAGGCGTGAGTACATAAAAGAGAAAATATTGCCAGAGATGAAAAAAGAAAAGAGAAAGGTTGCAAAGAAACAAAGCAAACCATGAGATCAGAAGAAAAATTTGATTTCAGAACCAAGTGCTTTTCCTGTAGTGATATATGTGATACTGCAATTGAAAAGAAAAAGAATGTGAGCAGACGCAGAAAAATTTGGGAAGTTAGAGTTCTGCATCTGAAAAAGAAAATTTCAGACTTTGCTAAAGAAAGAAAAGATGAACTAGGTGGCAAAGTATTCAAACGAGTTAACAGTGTCCTGCGTCTTGTTGCTGAAGAAGCCCGTTATCATGAAGTTTGCTATTCAAACTTTTTTTTACCAACGCATCATCATCTTTAAAAGAGGACGTCCAAAAGATGAGCATATTGACTGTGCTTTTGAAAACTATGTAGCTACATTGAGAATCAGAAGAATGCCAATTCACTTTACATGACTTAATGAAAATCTTGAAGAAAATATGCCAGAAAGTTCATCTGTAACTGAAAAAACATTGAAAAATAGGTTAATGGACACATATGAAGATAGAGTAATGTTCTTTCAAATGAAGAAAAGATCAACATTAGTTTGTTTCCGTGGCTCTGGACTAAAACTTACCAATACCTGGTACACAGAGAGAGAGAAAAGTGAGAAAGATGAAAGATTAAGAATCGTAAACCTGCAGCAACTATAATCCGTGAGGATATCAGAACAAATCCTTACAATACCACAGATTATCCAGATGTCACTGAATTTATGAAAAATGCAGATGATGATGTGCCTGAAACATTACATGCCTTCTTAGAACTAGTTGTTCAAAAAGAAAAAAAAATGATAGGGGAAAATTACAAAAGAAGTGTACAGCAATTGCACATGCAATAATTTCTGCAACACGTCCCCGATCATTTTTGTCCTGCCTATTGCTTGGTTTGGCAGGATATTTATTTCGGAAAACTGGCTCTAGAACCATTGTTAACACAGTATCAAACTTTGGATTTTGCTCTGCCTATAGTGATGTCTCACTGTTTGAGTCATCGGCTGCAATTTCTTGGAAACCAGATGTGGAAGGAGATTCATTTTGTCAGTATGTTTTTGATAATGCAGACTTCAACATTCAAACCTTGTCTGGCAAAGGAACATTTCATTCAATGGGTGGAATAAAGTGCATAACTCCATCAAGAACTGCAAAAACTCAGGAAATAAATAAATTGAGAAGTATCCCATCCTCAAATGAGATTGCTGCAGCTGGAAACATTAAAATAAGAAAGTTTGAGGGCAAACAAAAACAAGGTTTGAATGCCTTAGAACTGGAAAATGTGTGTAACAGGAAGATGTACATTATGTTTCAACCCCAGCACCAAAGGATGTTTTGTGGATGTATGGAAAATTTCTCCAAACCCCTTCCTTCCCATCATGGCAAGGTTTCATGGAGGGTATAACCTATGCTCATTCTTATGAGCAGTCAAAAATTCTTGCACTGCCTTTCATAAGCCTACCACCAACTGAGTACAATACGGTGCTAAGTGCTTTAAACTATGCTGCTGAGGAAACAAAAAAAAACAAAGCAAGTGATATGAACTTTTGACCAGCCACTCTACATCAAAGCCAAGGATATAGTTTCCTCCAATCCAAATGGTGAACTTAGCAATATAATTGTAAGGCTGGGAGGATTTCATCTCCTTATGTCGTATCTTGGGTCCATTGGATACATCATGGATGGTAGTGGGATTTCAGAACTATGGTCCACTGTTTATGGTTCTTCATCAGTACCACACATGCTGTCAGGACATGCATATGCTCGAGCTATTAGAGCTCACATGCTGACATACTGTGCATTGGCGAAACTCATGCTTCAAGAACTTACTATTGATGATAACGACAGACAGCATGTAGAACAACTTCTTTCATCATTCAAGACTCATCCTCCATCATTTCATCGTTATAAAGCAAAGCGTAAGGACAAAATGATTTTTTTAATATTGGCGAAAATGAGTCGACTACTTTCGACCTCATTTCCGCAAAAATCGTAATATTTAGAGCTAAAAGACATAGAAAAGAAGTTGTGGAAAATTTAATTTTCTATTTTTTTGCTCCATATACCTTTGACCCGTCCGATGCACCGTTTTTGAGAAAAAAGGGTAAATATGAGGAGAAGTACCCTCCAATGGGGGTTTTCCCCCCAAAAAAGGGGGAAGCACACACTTGATGGAGGGGAACTCTTTAGATCTTTGTTCTATGACCCTTGAAGAGTCTTCCTGCCAAATATAAAAACTTATGATTTTTTTTTTTCCTAAAACTGCTAATTTGCCTGGACTATAAGAATAAGAGTGTATTTCACCTCACAACTCCAATGTCTGCTTGATTCAAATATATTTTTCTGGAGCCTAAATGGATCTATCTTCATCGTCATGACATACAGTTTAACGACTTTGAGTTTACAGGCCGAGACACAAAGCTACTGGTCGCATTCAGCAAAAACATGTATTGCTTAATAGCAACAGTAGCCTCTATATCATTCGACCTTCTCACACTTTCTAGATACACTGACAATAAGAAGCCTTGAATAAATAGATTAGTAAATGATGAGGTCATTCTTTCTTGGTAGGAGTTGAACGGTCCATTGAAAAAGAGTGAAGTTACTGTTAAACCTCTATGAAAACTGATGTCAATTCACAAGTAAACCGATCAGTCAGAATTAAGTATACTTTACTAGAGCCAAGATAGACCCAACATCACTATCGTAGCACATCGTCTTGCATATCTACTTTCTAGGCTTAAGACCTATGGTTTAAGTATGTAGAATCTACTGGTGAAATTCATACAAAATATAGATTCTTAATAACCATAACGAAAACTGAACTTACAGATATCTTCATACATTTTGGATATGCTTATAAGTGAAAGCCTTGAATCCGGAGTGGAAATAAATAAGAAACTCGTAGAATGGTGAGTTAACAGTAACCTTATCATACATGAGTTCGAATCCCAATAAGAGAGGAAGAGTTCTTCATTTATTTCTTTACAGATTCAATTGCTGCAGAAGTAAACACACCAAAAACGTCTTCGTGGGGTTTGCTCACATACATATTTTTTTTACAGATGTGTTGGGAATATCCAAAATCGAGAGGGATGATCAAGGAGCATTCATATTTACTCTGAATACAACGACATCGGTTAATACAACACATTCAATCCTTGTGGTAAGAGTCATAGACCACGAATATGGCTTCAGGTCGGAAAACAGTACACCCAGTACCCTTCTAACCTTCAAAGCTGACCTAACACAATTCTCAGGATCTGACGTCGAATTCATGATACTCGTAAAAAATAAGGCAGAAGAGGACGTAGGCGCAGCTACATTAGACATCCACTTCCCTGGTAAGTCATCTATGCCTGGTAGGTGAGAGTTGTTTAATATATAGTGATTTAAAATGTCAAGTTAAGATACCAGGATTTTAATGCAGTTCTTTTTCATCATCATTACCTCCAACGCTTTAAGACACAAAGGGTCACTCACGTCTGTCCAGCACTTTCACTTTCACAAATCTCCACTCATTTCCAGTCACCATTTGGATATCCATAACATCCTTGGTGATATTCTCAAGTATTGTTTTCCCTGGGAGGTGAGGTGCGAGGTACATGTCCAAGCCACCATACATACTATCTCCCTTGTATCGCCTTTTCAACTAACTAGAGAGCTACTGTAATTTCACTAAAGGTTTCATTTCTCATTACCCTGCTATCAGACTCTTAATATTCCTTGGTCTTAATGAAAAAATACGAAAACAGTGCATGGGGCTTTTCTAGAGATCAGGATAACTTTATCAGAAGTATGCCTTTCAAAAATTACATTTCCAAAATAAAAATATAGACAACAACGCTAAACAGAGAAAGCAATACTTGATAGCTGTATCGCATACTTATATTTCATACTATTAATTCTCAGAACACTACGGAACTTGTTTTAAAATCTTCATTCTCACAAATGAGAGAGAGAGAGAGAGAGAGAGAGAGAGAGAGAGAGAGAGAGAGAGAGAGAGAGAGAGAGAGAGAGAGAGAGAGACTTAATGATCTCAAACCTCCTGTCTAAGAACCAGCGTGCACTAAAGTAATTCGAGACTTTCTAATGCAAAACAGGGTAAAGCCTATGCATTAATAATGAGAAAGGGAAATGACATAAAATGAAAACCTCCATTTCAGTTTAAACCACCAGCCTAATCCAGCTCAGGGAGTATGGGTTAGACCAAACTGTCCAGCTGAGTAAGCATGGGATATTAGTTTAGGAGTAAGATTAACAAACGAATTGCAGTTGAAGGGAAAGGGGGTGAAGCAAACTCGCTTCTTCTGCTTGTTTTTGCGAGTAAACGAATTAAGCGTTAAGATTTAATGCCACATTTGGCTGACACAGCGTTCTACCAGTCTTACTAATGCCTTCGAGGCACAAGAGTGAAAACGGAAACATGCATGAAGTCCCAAAGATAAATTTTCATCAGAGATAAGATAAAAAGTTCCCAGCATATCTTGCCTTGTAGAAGCAATAAAGTTTTTTTATACGCTACCAATGGCAAATATTAAAGCAACATGCGGTAGTATAAATAGTCAGTCACCTTTTATTGGGAAGGGTGGATTCAGTACACTTCTTCAAGAGAAAAGGTAAATGAAGTGTTCAAAATTTAAGAAAAATATTCGATAAAAGCGCAGGCTTCATTCTTTGGTTAATTCCTCAGTTAACGTTAACGAATATTATCTAGGCCCGAATGATTACCTGCACTTACGGAAGCAAGAACCCTAAAGATCTTTGAGCAGAGAATACTGCTGAAGTAATAAGATTATACAAGTCAGAAGTAACCAGCACATTGGTTAAATAAAAAAAAAGTAGAAACGAGTGGTAAACAGAGAGTATTTGGCAAAAGGACAATAAGTAGAAAATCTACTGAAGTGGATTAGGGAAAGAAAGTTGGATCTACAGAGACTATTGGGAATTTGCTGGTAAAGAAACAAATATATACCAGACTTCCTGTTAGTGGAAGATATGGATGACTTATGCACACACACACACACACTTCTTTGCTCTGGCGATCAAAGAACAGTGGCCATCAAACACAGAGTTTCTGAAGGCGAGAACATAACATTGAATGTTTACTAATTTCTTAGCTTTTGGGTGGCTTCCGGAAGACAATCAGACAATTGACAGAAACTTAACATGCACTAAATATCCGTTCCGAGAGTGATGAATTAATGTATAAAGATACGAATAAACTCTTCGGTAAACAAGGAACAAAACTTAGGCGCTCATATAATTTTTTAAATTGAATTCCAATGCGTGCAAGTAGGAAGTATAAAGTATTTCGAATGGTAATGAAGAATCAAAATTTAATTTAATCAGTTTCGATTTGTAGTCCCTAAGCATTTGCTTTGGGTTTTAGGCGAGCTCCAGAGAGTAATACATGTCATGCGGGCAATTCAGAGGGGCTGACATGAATTTGTGTCACTCCTTGGTGATTTACGGTATATAGCCTAATGAATATGCATACAAGTTCTGAATGTCATAAATTCTCAGAAGCTGTTATAACCAGATACTCTTGCAAAAGGATTCCGAAATCAGAATCAGCACATCCGTGACAGTACCTATCTGGGTCTTTTCCTGGTCAACTCTTTTTTTTTCCCAGTAAGTTTGTACGTATGTGGGTTTTTCAACCTTCGAAAAGTAGGTCGGAATAGGTCGGAAATTTGAATTTATCCTGCTACATGTGTACGTGTCAAAATAAATAAATATAGATAGAAACAAACACTACAAATATTGGCTGCTGATCAGGACATCGATGTAGTATACAGTCAAGGCTAGCAAGTTATGTATCTCCAGCTACCCAGACATTTACCGAATAACTTAAAATCTCAAAGTGCTCATACGAGTAATTCACAAGAAAGTAATCTTCAGAACACCGAAAAATTTTCATACACTAGAAATGAACCTCAAATTCAATGAGAACAACATTTTTCGAAGCAAGACCTACATGCATTTAAAAATGCATTTTCACACTCATTCTTCACATTAATGAAATAATTCATGAAAATTCCAGGAAAAATTAACAGTTATTTATGTTCAATGGGCGAGGGAGGGGGATTTGCGACTGCAATGACCTAGGCCCCCCCCCCGCCCGCCCAGCTCACCTCTTCTCGGCTAAGTCAAAGAAGCAGGTTGAAAGTTCATTCCACAATACGTTAAGACTATCAATGTCACCTTCGGATGGTGACTTCCACACGAAAGGATCTTCGATTGGCGAAGTCTGGCACGTTCAACAGGGCTCCATACTACCAAGATGTACATGGCAGTGAACAAAGTAACACCTGTCAAACAGGAAACGGGTGTTGACCTAATGATGTATTCCAAAAAAATCCAAGCACATTTTACATTCCGTTATTTAATGAAGAATAGGGTGCGATGTGGCTCACCAGTAACAGAACCATACTTGATACAAAGATGGTCTGGTAAAACTAAGCTATACTTACAAAGATGGTAAAGTCCCTTATGAAGCTAAAGGGGCTGTTCAGGGGAGATATACATGTGACCACTCAAGAGCACATTCACCTTCCAAGAACCAGACTTCTCCAGACTCACATGTGATTCTTCCAAGACATTCAATTTTCAACTTCTCATGCATCACTCAAGTGCTGGAAGCATTAACCTAAAGTTTTATCTGCTCCATTATACCATACACATTACAACAAGCAAATGTGCTAAGTTGAGAAGGGTCTTCTGTCAAGGGCTGGGAAGACAACAAGGACAATTTATGAAGAATTAAAAGAGACTATAAAATATTTGGTAGTAATCTGGAGTTAATATAAATGTAGCTAGCCAGTGCAATAAAATGCTAGGTCTATTAAGAGAAATTCAAATATAAACAGGGATAAATGATGTGTAAATTTTCGAACGCAAATTAATATTAACAACCGAGTATGCTTGATAGATTGTATAACTGTAAAGTATACAAACAAGACAAAAAGGAGAGAGATCCTCTGTGAATGAACACCCAGATATCTACTCCAAACCTCCTTTCAAACACACCGAAATTCATGTGAAATTGATTTATGAAAATCTGGCTATAAGGCCAAGCATTGGGTCACTTTAAAGAGGGAATTGGAGTGGTTGCACAAAAAAAAAAAAATGGAAGAAAGGAATTCAGACATGAGGAAAAGCAAAAGGTTAAAAAGTGGGTGGAGCTATGGGCCGAAGGGACGCTGCAAACAACCTTTACTAATACTTACAGTGTACCACATGAGGCTCTACCCTCTGCGGAGAAACTCATGTGATTCGAGTGATTTCAACTAACCCCATCTACAGCTCAATGGATTTGGCATCTTCAACGGTGAAAAAAAAAACATTTCCAATATGATGCAATTTTAGGTAGAATGTCCAGTCCTGCACAGTCTTAATCACGAAGTTATAGAAAAATAGTATAAAAAAATTAATACTTTCAAGTCCTATTTCCCTTTTGTGTACATTGTACATGCTGTACATACAGCATTATATATATATATATATATATATATATATATATATATATATATATATGTGTGTGTGTGTGTGTGTGTGTGTGTGTGTGTGTGTGTGTGTGTATACATAATATGTGTGTGTGCCTAGGGATTATACCTGATGAATTAAGGATTCAAAGCAGTAAAAACGAAAATCCCTTCAGGTGTACTTCAATATCCTTCCCCTTCCAAATTTCTAACTACTATACTGTTATTGGTTTGCTAACTGGCTGTGTCTTATCACAATTTAGAAACGTCAATGACACAAAAAAAAAAAAAACGTTAGGGACCAACAAATATCACTTATTATACACAATCGTTATAATATTAGTACGCAACCTTAAAATCTGGATGCAAAAGAGTATTTTCGCAAATATGAGAGACATGCTACTGAAAATTATTGCACGGTGTTCTGATTTTCCCCTTAACCAAGCATGAAAACATTACACGACGCTTATAAAGAAATTACACCCGTCCTGCCTGTTTTTCTCCTATACAGATATGTGTCTTTGTTTAGACGTAACTATTTCACAATAAACACATCTCCCATACACTCTTCCTTATATAAACCCACTGTGTTTGTCCCCTGTCTGTATCTGTTTTATTGTCTTGCCAAAGACCCACCCAGGTGTACTAAGTGACGCTATGCCTATACATTGTACAGTTTCCTCTGCCACCTTTACCCTGATACAAAAGAGCAATTATTCTTCTCTCATTCCTTCGGAACCTTTCCCTCACCCCGGTCAACCTCTTCTTCATCCTTTCACCTCTGTACTGCAGTCATCAAGTCCTGGCTGCTTCGTCAACCTTTAATTATACCCTCCTTGCATCTTCATAAACATTCTCAAACTTGCATCATTAGCTTGACATTTCTTCTATTCTCCACATGCAATAAATTTTCGAAATACGAAACAGTTATGCAAACTGTCTAAAAGTAAAGGGAAAAAAGCTGTATGTGGCGTACATGGACCTAAAAATCAGGAAAGAATCAACAGAAACACAATTTGGAGGATTACGAGGATGCATGGTATAAACTAAGCAAGCTGTTGGAAGTGATGTAAAGTTTGTAAGGAGAAAGAGAAGCGTGTTATTATATGTAGATATGAGAGACTGATTTGGTGTAAAAGTGAGTCCGAGAATGGGTGTGTTATTTTTCCATAGCTTTTAATAACTTTGGCGATAGGGTGATGGGAGAAGGTGGAGAGAGGCCCTGTCATGTAGTGTACATACCAAATTATGGGATAAGAAAATCAGTCATGAATGTAGCGTGGAGAAGTTGATGTTTGCGAATAAAACAGTAATTATTGTGGGTGTTGAGGAGAACCTGCAGAAACTAGTGAAGCAACTGGAAAGTTTTTGAATGAGAAAAAATTTGAGAGTTCACATGAGCATGAGTTTGGATATAGGGGTTAATAGAAGCCAGGAAGTTAATAGCTACAAATGCGAGTATGGGTGGTTGAACAATTGGAGGAGGTGTATCTGAATAAGCATTAGCTAATAAATAAAATGGAAAATAGCAAGAGGAGAGAAACTGTGTCACAGAATTGGTGAATTTCATCATTTATGAAAGTTTGGTCTGATGACCTCGCACTGGAACCGTTATTTAGTACCAGAGCAGGTGAAGCAAAGAAGGTAGTAGCATGCGTACAAAAGACTGATACGAACTTGAGAAAGTCTACGGAGGCAGAGTAGGGATATATGCAGGAACTGTTGAATAACTCTTTAATGAAAGTGAAGTGTAAATGCCGAACTGGTGAGATGAATTGTTCGTATCAGATCTAAAAAGTGAGAAATATGGAGATAGCTAAAAGAGTAGTAAAAAGGTTAGCTTAGGGGAATTGAAGAATAAGAGTTTCCAGATAGTTTGGTCAGGTGTATATTCGTAAGCGTTAAGAGGGAGAAGGAGAGTAAGACCTTGGTAGTGCTAGGGAGATGGCGTTGAAGAAGTGTTGGTAAAAAACAGCTTCACTAAGAGGAAAAAGCGAGAAAGACTGACCAATTACTAGCTATATGGTGAAGAAAAAGTACTGGTTAAGTACCTTACTTTTCAGGAAGCACAGGAGTGCAAGCAAAATGAGGTGAATGGCGTACTGGGTGCATTTGAGTCTTCTTTGTAGGAGTATGAATCAGCTAATATTGCGGCGTTTCTGCACAGGGGCTCTCCATAAATGAGCAATCTGAAGTATAAATGTAGTAATGATCACTGTCTTTATTTATTTTTTTTTATCTGGAGTTATTACCCTGTTCAGGGAAACAGAATTATATTGAAATAAATCATACACATTTATAAAATTGCACTACGTACTGGGATTCTATTCATTTGAAATTTTGTAAGAATTTATAATGAAGTCGCGTTACCTCTACTTAAAAGCTCAAGATAAAAATTTTCGTATAAATCACAAAAAATATGTATGTAGGAACGCTTCCCATTATCCTAGACTTGAGTTCACTAATGACAATGCATTTTCAGTGCAAATTTTCAGTGCGTTAATGTCATACTGTGCTAAAAGCTATACGGAAATCATTTTAGGACAGACGATAACTAGCAACAGCATAAAGATACTCAGCTAAACTATACACCATGCGTACTTAAAGATCGCAAATCTTGAGCGACACCAACCCAAGTAGTATGACGCAAAGTGTTACCGAGACAGACAGACAAACAGACAGAGACAGACACACAGACACACGCTGAAGACCGAAAAGAACGACTGTCATATCTGAATGAGAACTCCGTGACCTTTTGAAACTGATTTGGTATAAGACTTGAGGGACTGTAATATTCGACTTGTACACAAGAAATTTCTTTAAATTATTTAATGAAACAGTTAATGAAAGAGTTGGTTACACTGAGCTTCGGCGCAAAGATGGAAACGCAGTCAAGAACAGATCAGAGGATTAAATCGGTAACATTCCTAATAAGTTTTTCAAAAAAAATACGGGATGTTAGTGACTGTGAATAACAAAATAGCATATGTGGAAAGCGCATACAGAATAACGAACGATCAGAAGCACAAACGGGATCAGATCTGTTGAGAAGTTCGCAAGGTTCAAAGACGGTACCCTTATAATGAAAGAATGTTTACCGGGATGATGATTAAACTGAATAAGAACGAAAAAACGGGATTAAAAGCAAATAAACTGACGGGTTTAGTGAAGAGGAAAAGGTGGATTACAGCAAAAGTGTTCACAAGTAATCTTCTTCCGAATGTTTCATTAGAGTGCAACTAGCAATGAATCTGCTATTGCCAAGCGGTATTTACATAAGATTTCAGACGGCAACAAAATCGCATTAAAGATACACATTCAAAATAAAGGGCGTCATTAATTGCAATAAAGTGCTGTTAATGCAGAATGAGTATTGTGACGGAATTTAGGTAACAACAGCACAAGTAACAGTGACACAGGCAAAAATGGCACGGTAAAAATGGCAGAGGTAAAATGGCACAAGTGAAAAAATAGGAAAAAAATGGCACAAGGGAAAAAAACATATTGATTCATCCACTGTACAGTGATTCGTCGTGGTTAGTACTAGCCCTCGGGGATCAAATGTGTTTCGCCGTGTTTAGTACTAGCCCCTCGGAATCAGATGCACTTAGGGACATAGGTCCCAGAGGGGCTAGTACTAAACACGGCGAAACACGGTATATGAATCTATATATATTTTTTTCCCTTGTGCCATTTTTTCCTATTTTTTCACTTGTTCCATTTCTACCTGTGTTATTTTCACCTGTGCCATTATTACTGTTCACCATTGTAAAGCCCAGACAGAACGAATGTTGTGACAAGAATAAGCAGACCCTCTCCTTTTAAATACTTCAAGATCCTAATATTTATATTCGTGTGCACTACATGCCCACAGAACGATTACATACTTTACTGTTACTCATCCACATTGCTTCCATCCGACATTCAGTCTGACCTATTTTTTTTTTTCTAAGACAAGTTCTGAGTCTCTGAAATTTCATGCCTGTAAAACTGTTTCACAAGTACACCGGTGAAGTACTCCATTGTATGCATAAAACCCTGACCTGTTAATTATAATATATATATATATATATATATATATATATATATATATATATATATATATATATATATATATATATATATATATATATATATATATATATATATATATATATATATATATATATATATATATATATATTGTTACGTGTGAGGTCTTGGTTGATCATGTATTATTCAATTTACGTAATTTTTACGGCCCTGCAAACCAAGATTACACGTAACCTGCCACTTGAAGCCAAAAGTTAACCTCAAAGACAGACGTTAATTAGCCAAAGGTCGCCAGTTAAGGGTTATTAACCTTAACAAAGAATATTTGAGATGAATTTGATTTTAAACGCAACGGTTCTTCCAAACATTCGGACGCGAGGCATACAAAAGCATCGAGATTTAACTGATTTTGCTTACCTAAATCCTAGGTATTTTACTGGAATAACGGGGTTGAAGCTAACAATATAATAATTAGGCTTAATCTAGACTTTGTAAACACATATACCCTAAGTGGTGGCTGAAGGAAGAAAACAAAGAAAAAATGTGAAATACAGAAAAGTACTAGTCAATCGACGGCTTCAACAAGAATCGGACTTACCGTGAATGTCGAGTCGCTGCGCAAACGAGGACCTCAGGAGTCGTATTCTGGCAGTCTTCCCAATTCACTAATTAAGATAGACGTAGGAGAAAGTAATAAAGAACAAAGAATATCGTTCAGACACGCACGCCGCGTCACCCTGGTTCCGTGACCGCTGGGATCTCTCTGACCCGACCTCGCCGTTCCCGCCAGAGGAGGGCTTATACCGCCGTCAATCCGACCTTGACAAAGGCATCGTCGAATGCATAGAATAAAGCTTAAGAGGCCACCATAACTAGGGGTCATTGAGCGTAAACCCTCTCTGAGGCTTAGGTCCCTAATGCCCTAGCATATTTTGTTTACAAACCTTCCAGCCTATGCGCGCCATTTGTCTACTGGCGGTGATTGTTATTTTTAAGATTGCCTAGCCTACCAGCGTGGGCAGAGATGTTCTCTGTCGAGGTCAAAACGGACTAGTATTCCTACACCTAACTACATCGAGGCGAACAGCAGTAATATTTATAAAAGCTCCCCCTTTAAGAGGGCCTTCACTCCCTTTTCGGCGTGAAGGTCTATACTAAGCAAGCTGTTCGCCTCTCGGGTTACTCTCCTTCCCTGAGCAGATTAGTCCTGGTTAGCCTACCTAGCTACAGAACTACCTAACCCTAGTTAGGATACGAGCTATATTCACTACTTTACCTAATTCTAATAGTACTGAAGGTGCTCACGGTTATTATAGGCTACCTCCTACAATCATGATGTGTTTTAGACCTAGCCTAGTGGTACATTCTATGATATTCCCTAGCCTAACCTATCCTAACCCGACCGTAGCACCAACATAAGAGTTAATATTCTAACTAAATTACAACATGGTTTATGTTTAATACAATTAAAATTTACTAGTTAATTCATGAGGGTTGCCTCATATGATAAATGGGTGCCTCACTGAGGTCTTAGGGTTATGCGTGTCACGAGCATCGTGGCTCGTTTCACAATAGTTAAGATTACTGAAATTAGTTATGCTACTTACATGATTACTGCGCTCGGTGGTAAGTGGAAGGAACAAGGCTACTAAATTGATGTACTGTACTTTAAGGTGGCCTAGGCTAGGTACAAAATAAAAGGAAGAGATCACACTGGCTACCTTCTCTGGGCAAGGGGCCAGGATCACTCTTAGATGTTAGGGCACTGTGCCGAGAGGGCACTAGTGCCAGGATGAGCGTATAGCTCGGCAACTACTGGGCTCTCTTCCGCCCCTTCTTCTTCTTCTTCGGTTTCCTCCAAGGCCTATCAGTAGCTGGCCTAGCAGGTGATGAGAGCACCGACTCCGGGGACAGGCCAGAAGGGCTGGCGGGCGCGAAGTCAGGGGCAACTGCAAAAGCTGCGGGAGGACTCCTAATCCAGCTGCTGCGACAACCGAGCAAGAGCGATCTCGACTTCTGCGTCCGAGGATGCCAGTTCCTGGTCTTCCAAGGAAGGGGCACCATTTCGATCCTCCAGGGGTTCATCCTGGAATCAAATTTTGCAAAGAAGAAGCAAAGAAGTTTTCGGTGCTGGAGGCTCTCCAGTCGCGATGATCAACTGCATGGGGAACCCTAAATCTCCGGAGGAGGATTCGCCTCATGATTTAGACCCGCATAGGGGCCTTTTCCATTGGTAGCTCAACGTCCGTGGCGGACGGAGTCTGGCACTGCTCAGTGCTCGCAAGTGGCACTGGCAGCAGTTGAGGGTCAGGCATGCCTGACAAGGGGTCCGAGGTGCAATACCTCTCGGACGACTTGGGGTTTGGCTGCGGCAGAGATTCCTGCCCCAGCGAGATCGTAGCCTCCCTGAGTTTTGTTCGGGGGCGTCCGCTGGGCGTTGCTTGCTTGGGCAGCCCTCCCAATTTGTGGAGTGGTCTGCCCGCTTGCACGTCCTGCAGCGGTACTGCTCCTCCTGAATCTCTCTTCGGGAGGGGGAGGACCTCTTGGTGGGCCAGCCCTTCGCGATTGGAGAGGGCTAGGCCTGAAATAGGTTGTGTGGCGCCCCTTCCGCGGACCACTTTGGTGGGCGGAAGGTGGAGGTTTGTCATTATTGGGAGTTCACAACTGGGGCCTCCGTGGAGGAGGTAACGTGGCTGCGGAGGGCGTTGGTGACGGGCTTCCGCAGAGAGAGAAGATCCCGACCAACAAGAAGGCCACTCCGGCCGAATTCCACCTACCACGCCGAGGCGGTGGGGTATCGTGCCCCAAGGTGTCATAACCTGGAGTTGGACAGTAGGAACGGTGATGGTGTGGCCCTCTATCCACTTCATTTCCCACCGGGTTTCTTCGTCAACCATGGCACTGGCTGGCACTTGGGCCCTAGTGATCAGGCTAATGTCTGCCGCAGTGTCTACTGTGACCGGAAGGGTCACTGGCAGGCTAGTGCTCTGAAGAGGGGCCACCGAGATGAACTGGGTTTCCAGTCTCGGGGTAAAGGATCCGTGCGGACCAGCAGCAGAAAATGAAGTGCTGATTAGGTTGACAAATTTGGTGGTGGGGACATGATGTGACAGGCCGGAGATCCAGCATTGTAGTGGCTAGCAGCCCCACAGGATTTGCACGGGCCTTTTGGATGGGCTCGGTGGCCTGCAGTAACTGTTGGAGGAGAGGCTGAGCGGATGAATCGGGAGCGGAGTTCTGGCTGGTAGGGTTAGGCTGCTTATTAGTGCCGAGTTTGTATCGGCACTCAGCTTCAGCATGGCCCCCTTCTGCAATAGTTGCACAGGGTCTTGCTAGGCAGTCCATTCTTCGGGCGAGTGGAGTTCGAGAGGTAGGCCGGAGGGATGATTCGCTTCTGAGAGGTGCTATGCGACTGATTGAAGGTTTCCACGAATCAGCCATGCGACAAGCTTCCATAAGTGTGGAGGGCTGTTTATCGTTAAGATATACTGCAAGGGGCCCTGGCACACATTGGAAAAGGTCTTCTAGCATGGTCCGATTGAAGAGATCCTCAAACGCCGTGCAGGCCAAGGAGTCGAACCAGCGCGTATCGGACTGGGTTTTGTGACATGCCCATTCTGTCCAAGACCAGCCGACTTCCTTGGCAAGACCTCGGAACCGTTGTTCCATTTTTCTGGGGTTATCTCGTAGGCCTTGGTAATGACTCTACGAACTTCCGCCATGTTACCTCTCTGGCTCTTCTCCAGTGAGCGAAGCGCTGCTCTTGGCTTTTCCTCCATATGCTTGGCTAGTATTAAGGCTCTCTCCGTCTCCGTGGTGCTGTAGTTATCGAAAAGAGCCTCGATCTCCTCCAGCCATGCTTCTGGCTCGTCCTCAGTCCACTTGGGGACTAGGGAATTGATGCTCGAAATTGGAGCGTTTGATGCAGCAGGTGTAGGACTGGAGGCTTGATGGCTAGCCATAGCTTCGGCATTCTCCATTTTCGCTCTCTCAAGCTCGAGCTCCTTCTCCTTTAGGGCTAACTCAGTTTCCTTGCAGGCTAACTCATGCTGTCTCCTTCTTTCTTCTCTTTCCTCTTCATACTGCCTTTGCTCGGCTTCATACTTCCTCTGCTCGAGTCTTTCTTCCTTCTCCCGCTTGGCCAAGTCGTCCACTTGCTCCTTAACCCAGGTAGTAAGTTCCGAGCCGGTGAGACCTGCCGCCGTCCCCAGCCCCAGGAAGGTTTTATAATGCTCTGCTGCCATGGTTCTGGTGGGGAAGGGCGTCTAACCGGGTCGAGTGGGCGTATTTGGGCAGCGAGGAAGTGTCTCTTCAATGATGTGGCACCCTTTCAAAAGGTGGCACTGTAGTTTGGGTGTGCCGTGTACAGGTCACACTGGTGGCACTCAGTATCCCTAGGCACTGGTGCAGGTTAGGTTCCAGAAGAACTTTCTCTCTGTGTTCCCTTTTGGTTTTGTTTTATTTATTTTTCTGGATTCTGCTTGGTGGCACTTATGGTGCCAATGTGTTCCTAGGGACCCTCTACTGGAGTCCAACTAGGCTATATGGGAGGAAAGGCACTCTACCCCCTGCAGAGTGCAACAATCGAATGAGAGAGAAAGGGAAGGTAAAAGAGAAGAGAGAAGAGAGAGAGAGAGAGAGAGAGAGAGAGAGTAAGCTATTCAAGTGATGAGTGCTGCAAATTATTGGCACTGTGGAATAAAGTGAATTTGGGTTTTTTTTTTTTCTTAAAGATCCTCGTGAGTGGCTGGTCCCAGTACCGGCCCCAGTGCTGGCCCCCTTTTTTTCAGAGGGTGAAAACTACTGTTTGCTTCGGTCTGGATAGCAGGCCTCACTGTGACCGACAGTTTATCACTGTATCGTAAGTACTCTTAACTTGTCCTCATCTATTGTGGGACAGAGGTGTTTCTTTTATTTGGTTAAAGTATTCGAATTAATTAGCCTAGTGTCGGCGTTCTTTCTTTGAAGAGGGTCACGTACACTTAGGTTAGGAATGCTTACTTGAATGACGAGAGAGAGAGAGAGAGAGAGAGAGAGAGAGAGAGAGAGAGAGAGAGAGAGAGAGAGAGATTTTCAATCAGCGAATTTCTTGCTGCTTGAGAACATGTAAACAAAGATTTTATACATGCACAATGGCATGGATCTTAATAAATGATATAGATGCGTCGTCTTGGCTTCCTTAGGGATTACTTTATTATCTTAATTTTCCTGGGAGCCGACGTCAAAAAGTTTATCGTAAAAATTTTAAATTTTCTTTATATGATTTTATAGTAGGTATTCGTATAGGAACTTGTTATTACTCCTAACTAAGGCCTAACTTTCCCTGCCTAAATTATCTTTTGGTTTTTTCCTAGCTAAGATATTAGGAGGTGGGTTCGCTACGAAAAGCAAAAAAAATATGCCCCAAGAGTGGCGGGGAGCAGAGTCGAGGTCACAATAACAAGGTCGTTGAGATGGCGGCCAAGGTCCCGTTAGGCCTAAATTTCAAAACAACCTCGGCCTGCGGAAGGAAAACCCCAAATGGCCGTTCTCTCACAAACAGTTCGAACAATTTCAAAACAACCCCGCGAACACGCGGAGGGATCCAAGATGGCGGTATTTTCTTTTCAAATAAATTCAAAACAACGAAACAAATGCAGGTATCCAGATTTTACTTTAAATATACCAATCATGCATAGTGTTTTACGTTACGGATGGAAAACTAAATTACCAACAACTTTGTGTCTTTTGTTATCGTATTCTTGTAAGGTGTCAAAGAAACGAAAGCAGGTAAAAGTTACTGCTACTTTATTACAGATCCAGGTAGCTTATATTGCGGACACACGCCGGGCCGGAGAGACAATGGAATTGACTGTGACCTGAGGTCGAAACAATAAACAATAATATGCAGAACGAAACAAATTACAATACAAAACATACAGAGCTACAATATAGATACAGTCTTGATGCCTGCCTGAATGAAGAAACATGATACACAATGTGTGACATTCGGTATAAATACCATAAAGTAAAAATGATTAAAATGCGTGACCTGGCACGTTTTAGGCGTGACTAATTGAGCTTGAAGAAAACGGGAAGTCATCAAAGAAAACAAGCTCAGCGGAGACTTAAGAATGGCGCCGTTCGAACACTATCCTGGCGCCGATTTGGTGACTTTACAAATACTCCCCCAAGACGAGGGACGTCCTGATTAATCCCTGTATCTGCTGGGACGCTGAAGGGTGCCGCGTTACGTGAAGATAACTGAGGGGCCTCCCGCCTGTGAGGCTGCTGTTTGGGCGGTTCTTCCTGGGGCGGCAAACCGCCTACATGGTGAGGGCGTGCTGGAGTGCGTTTGGGCGGAAGGGGTGCCGCGCGCCGCTGCCGGGACTCTCCGACAGGAAGGCGGGCTTTAGCCGGTCTCATGGAAACCCAGTCGTTCTTGCCTGGGAGTGCCAGCTGAACGCCTTGCTGTTCCGCTCCAGCACGCGGAAGGGTCCCCTGTAGGGCTTAGTTAGTGGTGGAAAATTTGCCGACTCTGACGCGAAGACGTGGGTGGCGGATGACAGCTGTGGCGGCATGAAGGTGGTTGCTTTGTCGATGTATGAGCGCCTGCAAGGGGCTTAACTTGCCGCCACGTCGCGGAGCCTCTGCAGAGATGGGGAGTGGCGATCATCCGTCACGAAGCTCTCCCGCACCACGAGGGGTTCCCAGGTTTGTTCAGCTGCGGATGGGGTGCCGCCGGCTCTGGGGCGGTCCTCAACCCGAGGAGGACCCACGGCAGCTGATGTTTCCAGTCCTCGGCGGTGCAGCGGGCCATGAGGGATGACTTTCAATACCTGTGGAACTGTTCAACCAGGCCGTTGGCCGCTGGGTTGTACGCTGTGGTGGTGTGGTGCGTGGTTCCCAGCAGTTGAGCCAGGGCAGACCACAACCGAGAGGAAAGCCAACCCCTGTCGGTTGTGATGTGGTCCGGGACGCCGGCGGCTAACCCAACTGGAGAGCAGGGCCTCAGCGCACGCGCTTGGCTTTTGCATGGGTGTGGCTTCGGGCCACCTCGCCGAACGGTCTACCACCGTGAGGAGGTATCTGATCCGCCTGATGGGGAAGGCCCGACGACGCCGATGTGGATGTGGCCAAGCGCGCCCCTGGCTGGGGAACTCCAATGAATACCCCGAACAGATTTAATAAATACAGTTTGACGGCCCACTTTACTGGTCTGGCACTGCAGGCAAATTGTTTTGCCCAGGCTGTGGCGTCCTTTTGCACCCCGTGCCAGACGAACTTTTTGAAATCAGTTTGGCAATCCTGCCGGAGAGGGGTGTGAGATAAATATCGTGAATGATGTCCGAATACCTGGCCTAGATACCTTGCGTGATGGCTGGAACCAAAGGGCGGGCTGGCCTGTGCTGATATCACAGAGCAGGCTGGGGCCTCGGGGGATATATGGCTACGGCTCACTTTCTCATTCATGTAAGAGGGCGGGCGCCTGTCGGAGACACCTCGTGACCCAGGAATTCTGCTTTCTGGACGCCGAAGGTACACTTGTCAAAACGGACGATGAGGCCGTTTTTCTTGGAGGCGCTGGAGGACTGCTTTGATGTGCCTCTGGTGTTCGCTGTGAGACCTGGAAAATATGAGAATGTCGTCGACGTTAGCAGACGCAGAATTTTAGGTCCCCAGGATGCTGTCCATGAGCCGCTGGAAGGTGACCCCGGCGTATATCAGCCCGAAGGTGGAGAAGGCGAACACATAGGACCCGGAAGGGCGTGATGATGGCTGTCTTGGTATGTCCTCTGGCGCAACAGGTACCTGGAAATAAGATTTAAGAAGGTCCAATTTAGTGAATATTTTGGCCCGGTGAAAGGAGGCCGTGAGGTCTTGCATATTGGGTAGAGGGTAGTGGTCGGGCTCCGTTGCAATGTTGAGCCGCCTGTAGTCGCCATTAGGGTCTCCAGGAGCCGTCCGGTTTCTGCACCATGTGGAGGGGGAGGCCCATGGACTGGAGGCTTTCCTGCAGATGCCCATCTGTTCCATCTCCGCGAATGCTTTTTTCGCCTCCTGAAGGCGCTGAGGGGGAAGCCCATGAACTTCTCGCATGTGTGGGGCCCTTTAGTCACTATATGGTGGTATATGCCGTGTTTGGCTAGGGCCCGGGGACTTTTTATTCGGGCTTAAATACCTCAGGGAACTCCGACAGAAGGTGTGCATACTGGTGGGGGCGACGGCGCTGATGGTGGGTCTGGGTCCCGCCGTTACGGGAGAGACCGCAGGAGTCGGTATCGAGGAACCGCTTAACAAACACGCCGACTAGCAGGCCGAAGTGTTTTAGAAAATCGGCCCCAGGAGTGGGGTTCCTACGTCCGCGACGATGAAGTCCCAGGAGTAACTCTGGCCAAGGATGGAGATCGACAGGGTTATCCTGGTGCCGTAGGAGAGGATGGGGGTTCCGTTGGCGGCCGTCAGAAAGCGGCCGGGTCTGGTGTCTGGTTGCGGTCCTCTCTGGATGCTGGGAAGACCGACTTTAAGGCTCCTGTGTCGACCAGCATCATCCTGCCGAGACGGCAAATTGGACGTAAAAAACCTACTGTTTTTGAGGCCCTGGGTTCTATCGGCTGCCATGGCGGCCTGTCCTGCTGGCCAACACCCCCGTTTTTGAACGGTTGAACGAGCAGGGCGGCAGGCAGTTTCGGCGCCCTTTCCGAACCACTTGTGATAGCGAATGGAAGCCCAAGACCTCCGTCTGCTGTGGTTCGGTGGACGTCTGTTGGCGATGGCGTTGATGGGCTGCTCACGTCCTCTTCAGGCTGGACGGAGCTGACCGGCTGTGGGCCGGTTTTAGCCGCTAAGCCTTGACGGAGTCTGTGAGGTGTTGTGCCGCTATGAGGTCCTCGACAGGCATGGTGTAGTGAGCGATCTGGTTGCGCTTTCCGGGAGGAGTTGGCGGTGCAGATTTCCAGAGTGAAGCCCTCCTGCCGCTTTGTTTGTGCACCCGAGACTGGTATTGACAGGAGATCTACGACCATGCCCCACACGCGTCTCTTGGATTGAGGTCGTGGCGTGGATTATTGGCAAGGTCGATAGACGGGCGGCCCGCTCGGCGATGGGCAGGGAGCAAGCTTTGAGGAGGAACTTTTTTGGTGCTGTATGTGAGGGTGTGTGTTTTTCGGGTACTCGCGAGATGAGTTTTCTGTAAACAGACCTCCGAAGGGCGTTGAGCACTGTGTCGGCCTGTAGGATTTCGTCCGTGAGGTCCGCGATTCTGAAGTGGCTTTCCACCCTGCGCAGCCACATCGATGGGTTCCCTGGCGTGAACGGAGGCAGCTTTTGAGGGCGCCCGCGATTGTGTTGCCCGGCCGTGCGATGTGTTCGGGGCGCTGGTGGAGTATGCGGGAGGGCCTCGATGCGGGGCGAAAAAGGAGTGATGGGAGGTAGGTAACCTCGGAGTCCGCGGAAATAAAAGCCATTTAACTGCATGAAGGAGGGGATATCCGCGTCCATGCTCGCCCTTTGACCCCTTACTGGAGTGGGGTACCCAGAGTCACTGCACTTTCGTGCGCCGGTTTCCGCTAGTGACGCTGGTGGGGTCATTGACGAGAGTCAGCATGACTCAAACGCTGGTTACAGCGCCCATTTAGGCCGCTGATAAGAGCGTTTGGAGAAATCCTGGAGCCAAGACTGAGTCGCCGTGTGAGTCCGCTATTTGGCAAACGGGATACTCGATACCTCCGGTCACCACTGTAATTGTCAAAGAAACGAGCAGGTAAAAGTTACTGCTACTTTATTACAGATCCAGGCAGCTTATATTGCGAGCACCGACTGACGCCGGGCCGTGAGAGACAATGGAATTGACTGTGACCTGAGGTCGAAACAATAAACAATAATATGCAGTGAACGAGTACAAATTACAATACAAAACATACAGAGTTACAATATAGATACAGTCTTGATGCCTGTGAATGAAGAAACATGTGATACACAATGTGTGACATTCGTATAAATACCATAAAGTAAAATGATTAAAAATGCGTGACCTGGCACGTTTTAGGCGTGACTAATTGAGCTTGAAGAAAACGGGAAGTCATCAAAGAAAACAAGCTCAGCGAGACTTAATTAATGGCGCCTTGCTTAACACTATCCTGGCGCCGATTTGGTGACTTTACATTCTCACCCGGACATTAAACAAAGAATGAAAAGAGAAATGCTAGCTGCTCACGTAAATTTACGTTGTTGAACGGTACGTTATTGTAAATAAGGAATTACTATTTCAGTTCGTTTGCTACTTCGCACTGACACGGTTTTGAATGATTCCCCACTATATGCAAACAATAACGATCGGAATTGCCAACGAAGATTTCTACATTACTTACTTGTGTATATGAACTGGGCTCCGCGATTCGCCTTAGTAACGACACAAAAATTGTGATTCTCTGCTCTCGAGTTGCACCTCTTCCTATTAGAATTCTATGTGTCTGGTCTAGAGTTATACTATTCTCTTTACTGCTTATTATTATGCCTCGTTCCTTGTTTGGAAGAATGAAATATGGAGTTCGATATCTGACTTTTATTTTTGAGAATTAATAATTAATTTCCTTTTCTCCAGATTCTTTCTCTAAAATGTACTTTAGATTCTTACGCAAAGTCGCCAATGTTACGTATGAGGGTCTTGCTTGATCATGTATTATTCAATTTACGTAATTTTTACGGCCCTGCAAACCAAGATTTACACGTAACCTGACTTGAAGCCAAAAGTTAACCTCAAAGACAGACGTTAATTAGCCCAAAGGTCGCCAGTTAAGGGTTATTAACCTTCAAAGAATATTTGAGATGAATTTGATTTTAAATCATACCATCTGTTCTAAACATTCAGACTTCAGGCATACAAAGCATCGAGATTTAACCTGATTTTGCTTACCCTAAATCCTAGGTATTTTACTGGAATAACAGGGTTGAAGCTAACAATATAATAATTAGGCATTAATCTAGAGTTTGTAAAACACATATACCCAAGTGGTGGCTGAAGGAAGAAAACAAAGAAAAAATGTGAAATACAGAAAAGTACTAGTCAATCGACGAAGCTTCAACAAGAAATCTTACCGATGAATGTAGACGAAGTCGCTGAAAACGAGGGACCTCAGGAGTCGTATTCTGGCAGTCTTCCAATTCAATGCAATTAAGATAGAAAATTAGGAGAGAAAGTAATAAAGAACAAAGAATATCGTTCAAATCAAGCACGCAGTCTCCAACCTGGTTCCGTGACCGCTGGGATCTCTGACCCGAAGTCGCAGCTGATTTTAAGAGGAGGGCTTTATCTGTTTGCAATCCGACCTTGACAAAGGCATGCGTCAAATGCATAGAATAAAGCTTGAGTGTAACTAGGGGTCATTGAGCGTAAACCCTCTCTGAGGCTTAGGTCCCTAATGCCCTAGCATAATTTTGTTTGAAAAAACCTTCCAGCCTATGCGGCGAATTTGTCTACTGGGCCTGATTGTTATTTTTAAATTTTAATAAGCCTAATAGGTATATTAGAGATGTTCTCTGTCGAGGTCAAAACGGACTAGTATTCCTACACCTAACTACATCGAGGGCGTTGTGCAGTAATATTTATAAAAATATATATATATATATATATATATATATATATATATATATATATATATATATATATATATATATATATATATATATATATATATGTAGACTCTAATGGTCACTTTTACCAGACACATATGTAATTTAATAGGTTTAATTTTTGAACGGATGCTCAAGGCAAATAGTTAAAACACTGAGCAATGGGAAGAGCTAGTAAACGAGCATTGAAGAGCCTAGATCTTTTGAGTCGCAGGGTGTCACCCGAATTCCATATTCACAGGAGGTCCCTGACCACGTGGTCAACATGCCAAGACACCTGCCTGTGAATATGGGAGTTGGGTAGCCTCCCGACCATTACATCGCTCAGTGACAGGGATTAGTTATCTCTGATTTGATACCATCAGGGTTACAAGCATATCCAAAAAGCAGTAAGAATTTTCCAGAAGTTAAGAGGGTATTGTGGTTTAGAATCTACCAATATATATATATATATATATATATATATAGCAATATATTCCGAGCATATTATATATATTGTATATATATAATGTAGATGTGTGTGTGTATTTATTTATTTTATGCATTTACTGATATTCATTAATGCTTAAAATACTACTGAAACTTTAGCTAAAAGAACGTAACTTTAAAACAGATCAGTTACCAATATTACACTCTCCTAATATGATGCAGATCCTATCATAAAAATACATTTAAGAATCACAGATTGCGTTTTTACAGATGATTCAACGTTTTTAACCATATTGTATTCATATTTTAGCAGCAAATCTACAACATTTTAACATGTTATAATATGTAATATTTGTCATTTCTCTCTCATAACAGATTTCCCAGGAGGTACCACGACGCAGAATTTGTTTGATCCTCGAGACCTCGAACCTGACATAAAAAAAAAAAAAATTTTACTCAGAGTGGCTGGAAGTTTGGGAGATATGCGGCCCCAAACAGGCGAGTCCCTTATCATAGGAGATATCAACTACTTTGCATTTCCAAACATCAGTTCTGTAGATTATGTGCAATTAACAAGAGCAAACATTGGACGTGCGATAAAGAACTTGACCAGCCAGAGACAACTGGTACAGTTATTGGTGAGTAAAATACGAAAACAGACGTAGCAAATATTAATCCATATAACATTAAGAACAAAGCATAAATCGTAACAGTTTCTATTTCCTTCCGATAGTCACTCTCTGTTGTTAGATTTGCGGTGTAAGTCTGCCCCAGTCGAACACGAGATTTAAATCCAATAAGAAGGTTGAAGAAACATAAAATTATCTCCATAACGAAGATATTTATAGCCTGTTTACGGAATGGATGCTATCTTGTGCTTGAGGAAATCTTTGGCAAAATACATATCTTCAATACCTAATATATTTCATTAGCTAGTGCAACAAATCTATGCACACTGTAAGTAAACCCCGAAGGTTCTTTGCAGTGTCCCTTCAGCCCTTACCTGTAACCAACCTCATTCCTTCCACCTCTGTTCATATTCTATTCCTTCTATCTTGCTTTACATCGTCTCCTAACAACTGTTTCGCAGTGCAACTGTGAGGTTTTCCTCAGCGCTTGGCCTTTGGCCTAAATTTTATATTCCTTTCCATTCTACGTAAAATTTTGACGATGTCCCAGATATGAAGTTGGGAGGAGGGGGTGAAAGTGTTAAAAATGAACTGCACAAGAAAAGTTTGAATACGAAAAGGCTATGTGAAATGGGAAGTGAGAAAGATGATGGTATTCATTTTCGTAAGTTACCATTATATTCTGAGCAAAATTCTTTTAGATAAATAAAAGCAAAAGGGGTAGTGAAACTTGTCCATCTAAATGGCACATTAATCTGAGTATAAATCATGGCAGAATCTATAGATCTTGCATGAGGGAAGAAGCTGAATGTGTATATCACACCTGAGCAGACCTGAGTTACTGGTTACACAATAAAGTAAATGGAAGAGTGTAGAAGGTATAATTTTCACGTATATTGTTATCTCTCCATGACTTACTTTAATTATTATTTTTCCCCCTTTAATTAAAATGCGGGCATTTTGTTTCTTTGGAGGCTTGGCTAGTTATTGGCTTTTTTGCATTATTCCATAAGAATGTAAAAATGTCGAATAATAATAACAATTATAATACAGACCAAAAGCAAAGTGATGACAACGAATAAAGAACTTGAAGTAAACAAGGTGAGTCAAAATTCATTAGTGGCACAGACTTAGCACTGAACTGAAACAGCAGTTAGCAAAAGGGAGATGGAAAGTGGCATGAGAGAAAGCACTCATTAGAGGGATCACCAGGATAAAATGAACTGCCAGACACATTCCGTCAAAATTAACGCTACAGTTACCCAAAACTTCTTGACCACTTGAACAAGTTCATTAAGCTGATTTGCACCGCATTTGTAGAAATTTACCAAAGTCAGTCGCTCTGTGGTTAGTAATTTACACAATTCAAACTCTGCAATCTCAAACAGCGGATACAATGTATGCAAAAAATAATACTATGGCCCACAGTTGCTCATAGTGATGAACAATGGCATTTTTATGAAGAGACCGATATGGTTATTGAAAAGGAAAGTGGCGTTACACCGTAAAACTCTGGATATACATCTGATGGAATGCGTGGTACTGCAGGCTAAATTAGTGAGCCAATTGGAATCAAGAGCCACAAACACGCTCTCGAAAGAACCTACATGCGTGGTTGAAAGGAGAGAGATGACCAAATAGTGCTGAATTCAATGCCCACGAATAATCAGAATGTACTTTAAGAGACCGTTTGGCTCCAATTTCAGCTCCCATACGACTGGTCAGAAGAATTTCTTTTCATGGGAAGGGAACATCGAATTTTATGAACTACATCCACTTAGAAATGTGGTGGCAGGTTCAGATTTGCAAGCCATTTTCTTTACGGGGCTTGTGTTTAAGATTTGTTCTCTGTTGTTGGGTGAAACTGGGAAGGTGTGGCCAGTTTGAATGTGTTAAACCTAGAGCAAATTCAATCTGATTAACTTTTCATCATAAGATTCCACATTCCACAAAGTCTGCCACCCATTCTGGTAAAATTTTTATTGATAGTACAAATAATTTCACGGGAAATCTGTGTTTGAGCTAGGTATAACAGGCACAACTCTGGTTGTTCTATCTGCGTCTTATTACACCCTTATGTCTACGTGTTAAAACCTTATGTTGCTATTTAATCCATCCGCTTGTTTGTTTATATTGATTTATTTACAGTCTTTTCCTGTTTTCTTTTTTTCCCATACATGCGTTATACTTATTACATATGACTGTTGACATATTCCTAATAAGAAGGACAATGATCTAGAAGCCAAGTTATTTGTACTATTTAATGGACTTCTTCAAACAGATCTGATCACAGTGAAAGGATAAAGGCAGTTCACCATCTTCAACTTGCGAAAGTTTGCTTTAGAAGATCTAAAAGCTCCAGTATAAAAATCCGGTTCTTCATTATGAAGTAAATCTTTAATGTTGTTAACCCGTGTGCTTCGTTGTAATTATATATTTTTGACCGAAGGGCAGACCTGGGTCTCTCATGGAGGACTACAGGTGGTGAATAGTCCTCCATGAGTGACCCAGGCCTTGGTCTAAAATAATGTTTGCCTTCGTCAAACCCCGTTTACTTTTAATTTTGAGAACTGCTTTATACAATAACAGCGCGGCTGACTGTTTAGGAGCCAAAATATAACTGGCAGTTTTTCAAAATGAGGTATTTTTACTGCTTTACAATTCAATAGTTAATAAGAATGGTTCATTTAAGAGTCACTCTCGACTGGCATCCATTTTAAACTCGTATTAATAAATATCCTCTGATAATATGTCCATTGATGGCTATGCCTGTATCAACGAAGAGTTTACTGCCACTGACTGTGGGTTATGGCATTAAACAATACCGTTCCACCGTTCTGGGGTTTTTCATATAGTTGCTTTTATAAATCAACTCACTACTGTTGAAGTCCATGCAATGGCCACTATCCCAACATTGAATTACACTGGTTTTGCACCGTCATAAAAACATGCATATTTTCTAAGCTTGCATATACTTTCCAAGCGCCTACCAGTTTCTGTCATATAATACGATTTACAAAGTATACATTTTACTAAAAATATACCGTGGCCATGGGTAGAATCGTCAATAAAATTTTCAACTCCGTTTTAAGAAAAGTTATTTCTAATGACGTTACTATAATGAAAAGTAAACAGATGATCAGGGTACTCTTAATGCTTAGTAATTTCGACTAATTTTGGGTTGAGAGATACCTTAGTCTTGTTTTACAGAGTTTCCAACGTCCTTTTTCTGTCTGAGAGAAATGCATAAATAGCACCTAACTTGATTCCGTGCAGTTCTGATGAACCACGACCGAAGTACTAGTTCGAGAAAACATGATTTTACATAATCTGTTTCTTCGTCTAAATGCAAAGGCTCGCCGAGTCAGTGTGGTGTTGAAAACATGACTAATAACGAGTGTTGCTTTACTGGAGCAGTTCGAGGTTTATGCATCTAATCCTCTTTAAGTTTCTCTAAAGGTCTCGGGGATTACTCCAAGAATGATGGGTGCTGCCTCTACTTCAGTCTCCTTATCACCATCTCCAGATCCTTTACTTTTCCACCTTTTCTCCACTTCTGTCTTGAACTATTGAGTTCTATGTTATGGATACATCTACCAGAGATATTTTTGGGTTTCTTTACTTAGCAGGAAATTAGGTTTGGACTACGAGTCTGTATCGCATGGTCATTCTTACAACATACTCAGAGTACATTTATTTTTTTTCATTTTCCAGTAATTTTTCTGGTATGGAACTGTGCCACTTGTCTGTGCATGGAATGCTCTTTCTTTGCAGACCCTCCTTGCTGACTGTGGCATGCCTGCTTTTGCATTCATTTGGAGGAAATGACGAGCATTCACTTATATGGCTGATAAACTTCATATTCTGTTCCACGATTATGCACAGAAGCATGCTGATATTTGGCAGTTAACCTGCGTAACAGAGACAAGAAGGCAGGCAGGGCTGGGGAAGAATGGAATGGAATGGAGCAGACCATTTCTTATTGATAGAGTAGGACGTAGAATATTCTGTACACTTGGCGACTTATTCGATAGCAATGCCTTTTTTGAAAAGGCAGAAAGAAGAGTAACGATAGACTGGAGGATGTACAAAAGAGCACCATATTAGTTGGTATAAAAAAGGAAATGTAAATAAAAGTAACCCATTTGCGAACAGCAAACACACACACACACACACGGTGTATATATGTGCATTATAATAGTATGTATGTGTATGTATGTATATTTTATATAATATATATATATATATATATATATATATATATATATATATATATATATATATATATATATATATACATATATAAGATATATAACTTTCAAGAATTAACAATCCATCGTATGCTAGCCTATCCAAACATAAGTTTCAGTATTTCACTCACAGCCAAATATGTCATTAATCTTTCTGGTAGAAAGTGAAGCCAGTGTCACACGAGCCTGTTTGTGGCAACCATTTGCATCTTTAAGCCGACAAGACTTCGCACAAAACCATGGGGTATATGCTACGTTGGTCCAAGATGATCAACCGAGATCGGTCAGTTCAAGTCACACGACCGCAAATGTATCGGACTTTAGTCCTTCTTGCCGTTAGTAGTATCTGCTTTGCCCGGAGTTCGACTGGGCTATGTTGAAAGACGCCAGAAAAAGTGCTCGTGTGATACACCAGATGAACGCAAGCAACATGCAACTGAATCATCATTTTATAAATTCTTATTCTGGTACACACGCCTCAAAGCACCAGTGATTGTGAGAAATGTAAATGTAGGTGGGCGAAAATAAAATTCGTATTGCTAGTGTGTGTGTGTTTGTTTCTTTTTAAGTGGACTGATGTTTTAGATCAGAGCGCACATATAGCGAACACACACACACAATTCCCATATATATAGATAATGTATATATAGATATATATGTATTATTGTATATATATATGTATATATATATATATATAT
>NC_089790.1:14775000-14872500 GCF_040412425.1 Macrobrachium rosenbergii
TTTGACAGTCGTATGCAGGCGAGAGTATTTGCGAGTTTTAGTCGTAACCTTAAACTATGCTAATTTTATCGTCCACTACACTCGGGTACTCAATGTTACGACTGGGTGAGCAGACAAAAGACGTGGGGTCTAGGACAGACAGAATTCTTAGAAGGAAGGGAAGGGGAAAAAGGAATAATAATAACAAAAGGAAAATTAACAAGATGTTACGAATGGAAACGTGACCGCATATGAAGAAGCGAGCGTCTCAGACTCTACGAAGGGGCATTTAAATCACAAGGGCAAGTCTGTGACTCACGATTCATTAAAAGGAAAGATAAATAAATAACTAAAGAGGAGTAAATGATGTTGGCAGTGAGTTATGGAAAAAGTGAGGTTTTATTGTGTTAGGCGAATTTATCCGTCCTTCGCCTATAAATTACGGCCGGACTATCACTTCAGTCTCAGAGCGAGAAAGTGCACCGGTAGACTCCTTCAGGGAAGAGCTGTACGCACGCCCGGTGCCAAGGTAGGGGCGCAAGGGCGTGCCACTTCTCACTCTGTTATTCTCAATGGTTTATACATTGTGAGGAATGGTATCCCGTACTTAATTGCCTCTTGTGGTGATAATTTAAGGAAAGATTAATAGAGGATGATAGAGATAGAAGTTCCTGAGGAACGGAAGAAGATAGCGGAGGGCCTGACATCCTTCTGGATTAGAGGTGCCAAGACCTTCGAAAAAATGAAATATAGGTGGCACAGATGCCAGAAGTCTAGAGCTCTTTGCAAACTACCTCGTTTCCCGCCCATGGTAATTTAAGCCTCGAACCTTTCTTAATGGGACAGTCGTCCTCGGCCGGGGAAGTGGAGGGCCCGAGACCGGAGGGCGTCATGGAGTGCCACCTGGGCCTGCTGCTGCGACAGCTGACGCAGGAGTTTTCCGTGCTGGTTCTACCATGATCCGTCGCAGCTCTTGTAGTTCATCGGCCAAGTGAGAGATGGCAGAATCCTGACTTGCAATTGCGTCGGCGACGGGCTGGGCAAGAGGAGGCAGTTGGGGGCGGCGTGGCGGCTGCGGTATCGATGACCAGCTCGGGCACGGATTTGCGGGCCGCGCAACACGAACCAAACTTCGCTGTGGTCAGAGGCGTCTCTTACCCGGCGTAGTGGCGGTGCCAGGCCGTGGGAAGAGAGGGGCCCTGAGTTGGATCCCGTGAATGGAGATCGGGGTAGTGCTCTGGCGCTGGCGCTAGGGCAGAGTCAGGCACTATCAGAGGTTTCTTGGGCTCGTCGGTCAGGACGGACGAAGCTTGGCACTGCTCGGTGCATGCAAGTGGCACCGGCAGGAATTGGGCATCTCTGGGAGAGGAGAGATCTGATTGGGGCCCTGACACTGTGGCACTGGTGGGGCCGGGCACCTGGGGTGGATCGGGAACCGATTGAGGGCCACTGCGCATCGTACTCAGGTGGCACTGGTGGGGACTGCGTCACTCCTGGTACCCAGGGGGCGCCAGTCTTGACTGAGGGAGAAGCAGGGGAGGATTACTCATGCCCGCGGAATGATTCGGGGAATGTGGACCCCTAGATTGTCGTGATTTCTGTGGGGACTGAAAGTCCTGTCCCAGGATGACGTCATAGCCTCCGGGGAGATGGCTTGCTACTGCAAGTTGCAAATTTTAGTTGGTGAGTCTTGTGACTCCTCAATTGGACTGTAGGAGTATCATCTTAAATTGATTTATTCCCCCGATCGTGACGAGGTTTCGTCTGTGTGATGACTCATAGGAAGTCTGTCCCTTCGGATGAGGGAGATCTGTGTGCCCAAGAGTCCTCGAATGCATTGACTCTGGCGTCTTGGTGGCTACCGATGGAGGAGTCACATATGCGGTCCCTTGGTGGGAGGGCCTATGACTTGGGATTTGTGACGGCCAAGCGATGGTGGAAGTATTTGATTTATTATTGCTCGGGCATTTCGCATGCGGGAGAGATAGCCATAAACCTTGCATGCCGTGCAAAGGTCACAGCTGAAGTCTTTCGCTGCCCCTGTGGGGCGCGAGCGGGATTATTTAGCGATTTTCGGGAGAAGGCGCGGCGCTTCTTGCTCTGGCACTGTTCGGAGGAATGCCCCATTTTCTTGCAATAATGGCAAGTTAGGGGCTTGCTTGAGTTCTCATTCTTGTGGGAATTTGATCCTCCGAAGAGGGATGGGGGATTTATCTTCTGCCCCATGGATCCTTCTTGAGGGTGGCGAGTTTCCCATATGTCTGCTATTCAGCAACACTCAGTGAGTGTTGCTGGGGCTTTTTCCACTATATGAGTGGCGAGGGCAAGTGGGGCATAGCGCAGGGAATGCTCGAATTTAAACAACTCGAGTACCTCGGCGGTGCTTGTGGCTCCTTCAGAGTCGAGCCATTATGTCCAATGCCTGCTCGAATAGTCGCCCATCGGACCAAGTCTGGCCCTGCTTCTCTGGGCTGCTCTCTCCAGCGTCTCCTCCACCGCTCAAGGGTAATCTCGTCGCCTTCGTAGCTGCTTGGTGTACGGCACCAGTTTCCCTATCTTCTGCTGAAAGGGCGTGGTAGGCAACGAGGGCCTTTTCGCCCAGGAATTTAGTGAGAATAAGGGAGAGTTCGCGCGGGAGAGAGGTCACAGCACTCCAGGACTCGTTCGGCCCTTTCAGAAGCCATACTTCGGAGTTCGGACTCTGTCCATTTTGGCATGAATGGTGAGCTTGGCTGAGGGCACTCATTCCCCCCACCAGGAGGTAGGGTGGCGTGCTGTCGTTCTAACATTTTGGTTGGAGTCCCTTAGGACTTAGAAATTACTAGCGGGAAAAACCCAAGAAAATTTTGCTGAGAAATGAATGGAAAAAATGCACACACATGGGCATGGGCGGTTGGGGGTGCAGGACGTCTGACCATCACTGGGTTGTTACCCGAATTCTGTGTGAATGGACCGTCTATTTATAGACCTTCTGGGACTCCGGGGAATTTCCGGGATGAGGAGGATAACAGTAAAATGACCTGGTAATTTTCCCCTATCAGCGGAATTTAAATTTCGCGCTAACACTAACTCGAATTCTAACTACACAGAAAATTTCAGCAATACAAGTGACTTCGTCTGGTCCCACATTAAATTTATTCGCGCCAAAATAATAATTCGCTAATCCGAAATGCAGTAAAATTTATCACAGAGGAATTTCTTATACTATTCCTCGAAGCAAGAATATGGCAAGGATTTTAACACAGAGGAATTTCGCACTATTCCTCGAAGCAAAGGATGGTTAGCACTCGTTATTTCCTAACTACCTATCCTGAAAGGCATGCATTAATGAATCTAATACGACGGTTCTTTCTCTCAGTGAATACATGCGTCCCTATTTCTAATTCCTAGGAACAGTCACGATTGTAAAAGGTTTTGCTAAGATTAACACATTACTTACGTGGAATTTCGGATCTGTGCTGGTTTTACACAAGGTTCATGGTAATCTTGTACCCAGCTTAGCTTTGCTAATAGCTGATCTGGCAAGTTGCAAATGCAATAAAGCAACACTAGAACACAACTGCAAGAGCAAGAGATCTATGGCCAAGTCGCCATTTTTTATGTTTTTCCTGGCGATTTAGTTTCGATGGGCCAGGGCATGGCGGTGCTTTGGCGACTTCTTCACTCCCTCTCTTCCAGCGCTTGGCGTGTGAGAGCGAACCTCGGTTTGGTTTCTGCTTTTATCTCCTCCTATGGGGCGGGGTACGTCCAGCTTTATAGGGGTTAAGTCTTGTTCAGCTGATGCCCGCGGGAGTTTTTTGCCTAAAAGGACAACCAGACTATTCACTTTTATAAGAAATGATCTACTTAAAGGGTGGCCTTCAGTCGTTTTTAATCTCTTGTATTCTGACCGTGCTAAATATCAGGGGAAAATATCGATCGACCGACATATAATGAAAACAACAAAAAAAAAAAAAGGAAAAGAAGCAATTTGCTGAGAGTTCTTGCTAATTATGATATATATGTATATATTTTATAAATATTCTGCTGTTAAGCCCTCTCTGCATTATTTAGTAAGAATATCATTCTAACAAAGACAGGAAGGCATCTCTGTCGATGCTAAGGGAATACAATGGGCTGTGTTTTTTTTTTTTAAATAACATGTTTAGCAGGGATAGTTTGGAATTAGGGGCCTAACCCATAGGGAGGGTTTTACCAAGTAACCTCTAGTGAAGGTGGTCTCAAGTTTTCTTTTGCTCTGTCCTATGTATTCGGTGATGTTTTGTCAAATTTTCAGACTGCAGAGGCATAGGCATACTGACGCGACAAACAACTCAACGCTACAGCTTCCTTACCTGGCCTCGGCCGGAGAGTTGCGTCAGACTGAGTGCACCACGTCGTGCTCAGGCATAACTTGTGTCCTTTGTTTCCCTCCCCTTCTTTTCATTATTGAACAACTTTACTGTGTGTTTCAAGAATTCGTATCGTCAGTTGCAGTGCGCGCAAGAAGCAAAACCACGTAACGCCAAGTCAGAAAATTGACGAGTATCTGCTGTTTGCTAATATTTCTTAGCCTGTATTTCAACATTTCTGTTGTTTCATCTTCCACCACCATCTACGAGGCCTGGTATAATCATATTTCTTATGAAGTCTAGTGTAGGAGCCATTTAATATTGCCTAGTGACATAGCTGTTCCCGTGTAGTAAGTAGGAATTAGGGAAAGTTAAGAAAGAAATTTTCAGGCAGCCTTGTGTCTCGAGCCCATTGTTTGGAAAAGAAATAGCCAACTTAGTCCTAGAACTGCGTACGATATCTAATAGTACGAACATTCATTGCGTTATAATTTTACTTGAAGCAAGGGAAAATTGACTGTGTCCATTTGACATTGGCAGTTCATGTAATTTCCTCATATCACCGCATTCTGTTAAATCTATCATACCTTTGAGCGGAACTTTCCAAGACTCATTCAGTATAACGCTCATTATATAAGAGGCTGAACTTCATAAATCCCAGTGTGTTAAGTTGACTTTTATGCAGTGATCAGTGATGGTAGTTATTTACCTAGCTCTCAATACCTGGTGCAAATAAAGAACAAATAGATATTGATGTTCATGGAATTATGCTCTACCATTCAAGCTGGCTAAAAAGCAAAGTATATCCATGCTGTACGCATATGTTAATTCACATAAAATCTTGTTTAGTAGGAAATGGATTTAAAAGTTCTATGAAGTCAACCAAGTCACTTATAACTATAGCCTATGCATCATAACGGGGTACCATCACCTTAATGCTGACTTATAATTACAGCCATTAAATCTATCATACCTTTAGACAAACTTTCGAGACCATTAGTACAACACTCGTTATAAACGAGGCTGAACTTTACAAGTCTCGCTGAGTGAAGTTGACTGTGTATGCAGTGATGGCAGTTATTCGTCTACACCTAGCCAAATGAATATACATTTATAAATTTATAAATTAGATTCGAATGAATCAGTTCTCTCTCTCTCTCTCTCTCTCTCTCTCTCTCTCTCTCTCTCTCTCTCTCTCTCTCTCTCTCTCTCTCTAGTTCTTTTCTTCCTTTACACACACACACACACACACACACACACATATATATATATATATATATATATATATATATATATATATATATATATATATATATATATATGCATGTGTATATTTCTCTTTTATTCAGTCATATCATAATTCTAAATATAATACCTGTAACTATTTATTTAAAGTTTACCTTTTGTACTGCTCATACTTTTGAGCAAGCAGACTTTGCAGGAAATTTACCCAAATTTCGTTGAACTTTTCCTCACCTTCAGCATATACAAGATCTCGGGCAATATTGATGAGATCTCGCTTATTTTCTTTAAGAATCTTGTGGTTCGAGTCCCATAAATAACGCCATACTTGTTGAAGTACAGTATGTGAAATATGCATAAGAAAAGAGTGGAATCAGCCCAGACCTTTTTCAGTCCTCCTCTTTCAGAGTCACTGTTGTCAGTGACAAAGTTGTTCAGGAAATCCTTTTCCAAAGCAGTTTCTCCCAAACATTCTTGAGCATAGCAGAACCTGAAAATCAAAAGTAAAACAGCAAATAAATACCAAGTCAAGGTGTGTTGTTCACTTAGACAATATGAAAATAGATCATTGCTAAAACCAGAGCACTGGAGAATTACCCTTAAGGGCAACTGGTATGCCATACAGTGCTTTAACTCATAGATACACTCATACACTAGATTGATAAAAAAAAGTTGAGTAAATAGTGTCTGTTCCTTTCTCTAACTGTACAAACATATGCCAGTAATATATATTCAAAATGCTTGAGCACAATACTATACATCCAAAAAATAAAAAACTTTCAAATTGTATAATGACTATATATAAAAGTGACTGCCTGATTCATAGCTGCTTCACTTTGAGAGGATGAAAATATAATTCCTTGCGGAGAAGCACCTGCTGACAGCACAGCAATATTGTCACTGTTGTATTCAGATTGCATCAACATGGCTAGTCGAGGTCAATGAATACTGTCTCTCAGATTCTTTGAACTCTTTGTGAATTCGCCTCATGAATTGCATCGCAAAATAATTGTAAAGTGGTTTTCATCTCCTTCAACTTAATAGCACTTGAACTGCTTGCAGCATATTGTTCAATGGTTTTGAACATAGTATGTCCTCCTTTATTGCCATGATGCTGCTTCAGCCAACAGTCATGTAGGTAGGTAATAAACAGTATTAGGATTTGGGCTGATACTGTTATTTGCCAGAAGTAAACCTATATCTAGATCAAATTTCTCTTCAGTAAGTCTCATTGCTTGTGCTGGCTTCATACCTGTAAGTAAGAAATTAATCCCAGTTGATGAAGAGCTGTCCAAATGTTGCTAGGAGAAGCATAATGTTTGGGATGTAAAATCAACTTTAAAAGGAAAGAAGAATATTTTTATGTCATTATATTATATAGTGCAATATGTTAGCAAATAACATGGCAAAAAGTAGCAAATAGACTCAAAGAAAACTTGATGTAAAATAGTACTGTATACTTCTCTAGTAAGATAATAAATTGTTTTGAAATATCTATTTTATAAAACATGAAAATAATCATGATACTATACTTCACTATTATAAAGCATCTGAAGTGAAAATCTGGGCTGTTTGAAATTCAACATACGTAATATACCTAAGCCCGGTATTCGCAAGGGATAGGGACTACAGATACCAGCCCCTAAAAATGCTTATAACTGCCTATTTTAACATCTGTAGTTAAAAGGCCCAGTAGCCATAGGTTAGTGACCAGTTAGCCCGAGCCTGTGAAGTTTAGGTTATACAGGTGTGGTTGGTTACACTGGAGCTGAGTGCTGATTTTTAAAATCCAATGACCAGTAGCCATAAATTAGTTAGGTGAGTAGGTTTTACCCGCAATTTGGATAGCAGCAAAACCTTCCTCAGCGTGTCGCTTGGGTCTAGACGCTCCTCATCGACTCAGTTTGGATAGGCTAGAATAGGCTTAGGTCTGGTAGTAGTTCGGTTAGTTTTTGGTAAAAAACGGGCGATGGTATGGATTTGTGCAGTCTTGTGGTCTGATGCCTACTAGACATAGGCTAAGTCTAATATGACAAAATTGTAAAGAAATCTAGCCTGGACTGTTACTGAAATACTCAAGTAGCTTAGAATTCAGGAAAAAACAAAGTAATAGGGTAAATGATGGAATGTCCTCCTGGTGACCACCTGGATGGTAGCGTGACCACCTTCCCAAAAAATAACTTTAACACTATCAACCTATGATAGACGTCGATCACGGAGCCAGCGCCCATGGAGCTTAACACCTCAAAGACCTCTGCTTTCCTCTCGGTAAATGTTAAAGTTATTTTTGGGAACGTGGTTGTCAGTACCGTCGAATTGGTCACGAAAGGCGACCGACTGATCATTGCCCTATAACTCAGGATATTTAACCCAGATTAGTCAACATATAGTATGCCCTGAGCTAAGCCTAGTGAAAGAAAAATATTCAGTGGCCTAATAGGGGATGACGAGTGACAAACTTAGGTTTGGTAGCTTGGCACTGATGAGGTTAGAGCCTGGCCCACAACAGACGCTTTTAATATAGATACTTAGGTAGACCCATTTTCCGGACTTTAAAGTTTAAATTGATATTTGAATAATGTTTGGGGGTATTTTAGAGTTTTCACCTTAAAGTTGTAGCTAACTGTGAAGAGTTTGTCTGTATTTTTATAGACTGCTACCTATTGTTGCCAAATACGTACAAAAATAAAATAGGTTAGGTGGTAATTGTTATCAAGATAAAAAGGATTTGAACTATGCCTAGGTCTAAGCACACCCTAAAATGTTTCTTCTTCCGTGTGTGTCTTCTCTCCAAACTGGCTCTTGAAGCGTTGATGGGAAGACCCATCTTGTAACGATAAAGGATAGGGGAAAGGCATTGAGGAAATTGCATACTCTTTGAGCACTCTTCCAGCCATTCCTTGACCCTGTTCTTTTGTCGTTACATTTGTCCTTAATTCATTTATGTCATCACGGTCACTGGTTTTAATGTCTATATTCTTAAATTTCTTGAAATTTGATAGCTGTTCCTTGACATCCATTGCTAAGAGAGGAATGATAGACTGATCTTCAGTACACAACTCCAGACCGTATATAAATGATTTGTTTATTTACAAATGAGAATAGTCCAAGGCGGCCAGTGTAATGAATTATACAAATATATGAAGTGTTCTACCTCCTCGGTTTTCATCATTGTTTTAAACTTGAATTTTGTTAGTCTAGGAGAAAATAAAGTATTTAGGCGATAAGTAATTAATGAAAAACTGAAAAAAATGCGCAGCATTCATATTATATTATAATTTATCAATACGAAAAATATGCATCACTAGCGGATAATTATTGTACACACAGTAAGAATGAATGCTGAAATGATGACGTCATTGCCTCAAGTGAATTCTGAACGCTGATTGGTCTTAATTTCTCCCATAAGCCGAGTCTTACACAGATTACGAATATGCAGCAGAGACCCGTGGGCTGCTCTTAGTGTCCATGTGTCAGATGGTATGGCCTATTCTGAGACATGTTAAAATTACTTGTGTGTGTCTCTCTCTCTGATATGATGAACTCCATTTTTTCAACATTAGGTTTTTTATTTTTTTATTTATTATTTTCAGGTTCTTCATCCCATATATATTGCCATTTATTTATGATACCCACCTTTATGTGTGTTACATAATCAGTAACAGGGATATTGATCTTGTCATGTGGGTTTCTTTAGCTGCTTTATCTGCTCTTCATTCCTTTGATCCTACAAAGGGCAGGGATCAACATATTTACGTGTTTCCATTATTATATAACTTATGGAGAATAATTTAATTTGTTGTACAATATTATTTTTTGATTTGTAACTCTGAATAGCTTCTATCGCGCTTCCCGAGTCACTAAAGATCACAATATTATTGAATAATGTTTCTTTAATTATTTTTTTTAGCTGACACAATTGCACACAATTCTGCTGTGAATACTGAAGCATTGCTAGGTAGAGAGAATTGATAAGTTTTGTCTTGGGACAATACCAGCATATCCACTCCGTGCTGTGAATTTAGAATCATCTGTATATATTGTGTAATGTGGACCTTTAGGTTAATATGCTTTATTGTATGTTGTCTATGGTGTTTTTGTGTATGAGTAACGTTTTGTAAAATAATTAGGAGTGTAAAAATTCTTATTTTATTCATTGTCCAGGGAGGAGTTGATTTTTACTACTTAAAAGGCACTTGTATATTTATGTTGTTAGTGACTCAAACATGTTTTATCTTCTAGCTCTGATTAGGAAGAATTGGTGGATGGTTGGCCTCAAAATCACATCTCTTAATTCAAATAATTTTCTTTTTGTTGAGGAATCACTTGTCTGAATTCTTAAAGCACTTTGCATTGTTACTAGCTCTCTCTCTCTCTCTCTCTCTCTCTCTCTCTCTCTACTCTCTCTCTCTCTCTCTCTCTCCCTCTGTATGTATGTTATATGTATATGCAGAGAGGAAGAGAAGAAGAAGAGAAGAAGAGAAGGAGAAAACAGCAACAAAGTGCACAAGTCGAACAGTGATTAGCTGCGGAGCCAGAAGATGTGTATGTGACCATCCACCCTACAATCGAAGCTGAAAGATAAACATGTTTGGTCACTGAATAAATATACAAGAGTGCTTTAATGACAAAATCGGCTCCTCCACACACCTTAGTATTTTTACAAAAACATTACTCTACACAAAAACACCATAGACAATACAATAAAGCATATTAACTAAAGTCACGATACAACTGTATGCAGATGGATCTAAATCTGGCACGGAGAGTGAGATATGCATTGTCTGAACAAACATCATTCTCTACTGAATAATGCTTCGTACCTTCACAACAGAAGTGGCCTCGTTACGTGCTGTCGTAAAAAGCGCGACCCGACTAACCTAACTATTGTGATCTTGGCTTGCGATAAGCAACTAAATTACAAATCAAAAATAACATTATTACAACAAGAATGATATTCTCCATAATTCCTGCTGGCAATGGAAAAGCACGTAACTCGCTGTTTGTTGCAATTATGTAACACAGTGAGCATCGTAAATATGACGCCTATGGGATGAAAACGGCTTAATAGTAAAAAATGAGGCCTGGCCTGATGGGTTCTCATCTCGAAGAGAAGACACACACAGCACGGCATGTCTCGAAATGAGCCGTATAAATGCGACGCATGAACACTAATGAGCGGCCCGCGTGGCCTGTATTCATGTCTGTGTAGACTCGCCTGAAGAAGTGGGCCAATCGCGTTCGAAACCGCCGGTACAATGACATTCGGCATTCGCTATTGTGCTGCAACTATTATCGCTGGTGATAAATATTTTTCGTATTGATGAATTATAATATAATATGAATGCTGCATTTTTCGGTTTTCAGTCAATTGCCTAAATACCTGAATAACAAAATTCAAGTTTAAACAATGATGAAGGGATGAAGGCTGCTTGTATGATTCGTACGCTGGCCACTTATGGTACTATTCATTGTGGCAGTAAAAATCGTTTATACGGTCTTGAGCTGTTAACGAAGATCGTCTGTCTCTTGGCAGTGTCAGGAGCAACTATCCGATTTCAAAGAATTTAAATATAGTTTATTAAAACCGGTGACCGTAATTATAAATAATTAGGGCAAATCTTAACGACACAAGAAATAGGTCGAGAAGTAACGGAAGAAACCTTTCAAATACCCATTCCTTTAATGCCTTTACATAATGCTATCGATTAGATGGTATCAACACTCAAGCTTCCGATTGAAATTTACACACCTGAAGAAACATTCTTAGTGATAACAGACTGGTTCAAATCCTTTTGTCTTGATAACGAGCCTATTTTGACTTCTTGTGCATGACAGACAGGCTTACGGTCCAGCGCAAAAATACCCAAACATATTCAAATATCCAATTTAAACACAAAAAATCGCTGGTCGCTGAGCTATGTTAAAGCGTCTGTTGTGAGCTGAACTGGCTCGTCGTGGCTGATAGCTGTGCCCTATGCTCAAGCTGTTCCTGGTGAACTGCTGGGACTTTCTTTCGCTGAGCCCAGGCCTGGTATACCTGTGTTGACTAATTCAGTTAAATATCACACAATTAGAATAAATGATCAAATGGCCCATCTGGCAACCACCTGGACGTGCCACAACTACGTTCCCCAAAATAACTTTAACATTTTACTTCGGAGAGTAAGGGTCTGGTGTTTGTACATGGGCTTGTCATTGTTTGACGTCTATCTTAGGTTGCAGATAGTGTTAAAGTTATTTTTGGAAGATGTCTTGCTACCATCAGGTGGTCACCGGAAGAACATTCCATCATTTACTGTACTGTTTTCTGAATTAAACTTGCTATTTCGGTAACATTTATTTTGTCATGGCTTGCAGTATCTGTAGGCATCGAACCGGGTAATCCATACCATCGCCGTTACGAAAATAACCGAACTATCCAGTCGTGACGTCGTGCGGCGCGAAAGAAGGTTTTATCCAAACTGGTAAACTACCTGTTATGACACTGATCATTAGTTTAAAATCGGGCATAGCCGACTAACCACGCCTGTATAACTTAAGCTTCGAGGCTGCTGTTCATAACTGTAACTACTGAACTACAATTAAAATAACAGTTATAAACGACACAGGGGAGCTGTTGTGTGGTCCCTGTCTAAATTACTGGCAGACTGCTACTATGGCCTTTACACTTTCATTGGGCACTGAATTATAACAGTAATTTCAAACTTGTGGTGAAATAACATAATGGTGAGCCAACAATGTCATGATTATTTTCATGTTTTTATAAAATAGATGTTTCCGCTGGTGGCACCATGGCGACTACTGTTTCCATCAAATTTTCTTGATCTGACCCTTACTTTTGCCGTGATGACTAACTGGCATATTGCGCATATGTAATGAGCATAAAAGTATTTGCTCCTTTGAAGTGTTTACATCCCAGCACGTGCTTCTGAACTGGCTGCTAGTCAACAAGGATGTTTTTTGAGCTGAAGGCGATACAGATATAATTTTACTTGCAAACTCTTAAATCCCGTACCTACATGACGTTGGCTGGCAGCATCATGTTTTAATAAGAGAACATGCTATGTTCAAACCGGTGAACAATATGCTGCAAACGTGGGTGCTCACTATTTTGATGCAATTCATGAACGAATCCCTGAAATTTCGAAAGAGTCTGGAAGTTTGGCTATTCATTGATGAGCAGCGATGCGCTGAGGCCGTAGCAGGCCAGCGGGTGCTATATTCGTCTCTCAGCTGCCCTTGCTAATCGGGCGCAATCACTGCCGCTATATGGTCGTTACAATTGAAGTTTCTTTTGGATAGCCTCAATGACGTGGCTCCGAAGCATTTTGTGAAGACAGTATAACTGACTTTTGTCAATCTGAGTGCTATGAGTGTTCCATGATTAAAGCACTTTGTATGGCACCGCCGGTGCCCGCTGAAGCAATTACTCAGTGCTCTGATTTTAGCAATGATATAACCTGCAATACAAGTGACAACACATGACAGTATTTATTTGCTGTTTTATTTTCGGAACGTGCTCTTCCAAGTGTTTTGGGGCAGCTACTCTTTGGAAGGATTTCCCAACAACTTGTCACTGACAAATGAAAAAGAAAGGAGGACACTTTCTTTTTCTTATTTCATGCTGCTACTTCAGCTGAAAGTAATGGCATTATTAAAAGAAAATAAGCAGATCTCATCAATGTGCCGAATCTTTATGTGAAACTTTAAATAAATAGTTGATATATTTAGAACATGATATGACAGATAAAAGAAGAAAATATACACATGCATATATAACTATATATATATGTATATATATATATATATATATATATATATATATATGCTATGTGTGTGTGTGATGACATTGACGATATTGTGTGAGTGAAGAAAAGAACAGAGAGAAGAGAAGAAGAAGAGAAGAGAGAAGGAAGAGAGAGAAGAGAGGAGAGAAAATTTCATTCAAATTCCCTTGCTAAGAACACTCTTCGACTGACGAATCTTCAGACGCTGCCGTCACTGTAATCGGTCAGCTTCGCTCGAACACTAATGAAGTTCGGCTCGTTTATATTTGAAGTGTTGTACTGAGCCGTTCAAGCCCCAATGGCTGTGATATAAGTCGGCTGATGGTGATGGCCACCCTGACATGAAACTATGGTTACGGCGTTAACTAGGCGCACAAATCCATTCCTATCTAAGCTGGGCACATGATTGGCTATGGATACTAAGCGAATGTAGAGCATTCATGAACAATATCTATTTGTTCTTTATTTGCACCGAGCCAAACCGAGCTGGAAGTAAATAACTACCATCACTGATACTGCGCTCAACTTGTACACTGAAGTTGGATTCGGCCTAAGCTAATGACGTTATACTGAATAGTACTCAGGCATGATGGGTGGCACAGGAATGTATGACGAGATGTTTAAGCGTCGTTTGTCAATTTTTCCGCTGTGTGTCACAACGCAGTAGTGTTCGTGCTGGAATATCGTACTGCGGCTGGGCTGAAAGAAAACAACGCTTTCCTGGTGCGCTACGCGAGGTGGCTTCTTCGCGGGCGTCGTGGTATTCGCCTGCTAGACTTCATAGAAACCTGGTGCTCACCGAGCTCTCGCTGGAAGAAGTATTGAGTGAGAAACAAAAATAGACGAAATACGGCGAAGAAGTATTGACAAACAGCGAATACTCGTCGATTTTCTGACTTGTCAGACTGCTTGCGCAACTGACGATACAGTTCTTGGCTTACAATGCATGACCACTAATGAAGGGAAGGCAAGAGACACAGGAATGCCTGAGCGTGTACGCTGGTCTGAACGATGCTCTCTCAACGAGCCGAAGCTGTAGCGTGGATGGCTGTCGCGTCCTATGCTGGCAGTCAGAACACAGTATGAGACAGTAAAGCTGGACCACCTTCACTAGAGGACCCACTAAACCTCACAGGACCAGGCTATCACTGCTAGATGTTGTTGGCTTTGGCCTGAACTTGTCTTTGTTAAATTACTAAACAATGCAGAGAAGGCAGCACAACAAGTATTATAAGATATATCATATCTTGTAAATTAACAAGAACTCGCTGGCTTTACCCTCACGTTGTTTTGACCTCACAAAATAGATCATTTCTGAGCAAAGAGGTAATGATCGGTTGACCAATTTATGTGTTGGATATTACTTTTGAGGATATAACGAGAGGCAAACGGTTACGCTCTCTGCGAGAAGATGAAGAAATCACGAAGGCTGCCGCGGCCCACGTCCTTTAAATCGCCGGGCTTATAAAACTGGCTATGAATATAATTTTTGATTACGTTCAGTGTTGCTATTGCTGCATTTACTGCTGCCATTGACTGAGCCTGGGTACGAGCCTTTGATAATGAAACCAGCGCACCGAATCGAAATTACGTAACTATGTGTTTGCTCTCCTGTTCTTTTACAATCGTGACTGTTCTGAGGTAAATGAGGACATCGCTATGCTGAGGAGAAAAAGTTCGCAGGTGTTAGACTGATTGTCATGCGCTTTCGGGATAATTATTGGCCTGACTCGACGGTAGTGCGGGGAGCTATACGTGATCAAATCATATTCTTAGAGAATATCTTGGCTTCACTCTGTGATGGTACTTAGCATTTCGAGCAACAGTGTATTTGTGCGAATATTCCGCGTGAAGAACTGAACGAGTATCGCTTGCATTGCTAATTCTGTTGCTAGAATCAGTTAGTGACCAGCGAAAACTAAAATTACTGGTGTTGCGTTGTCTCACTAAATCGGTGGAGCTCCCAGTCTATGAAATGAACGGGTCCTACGAATCCGGTCGGAGCGTCCTGCTGCTCGGCAGAAATTTTTCTTTAATTTTTCCGTTGGCCTAGGTTCGAACCAAGCCAGGTGACTACGCCGCCGGAGAGATGGTGCCACTCGGCTCCAACTGCTCGTGCGCCAAAAATGAACCGGGGTGAAGTGCCGGCGAAGGAGCCGGGCGTCACCGGAGTGCTGTCTCCCGGCGAACTTCGCGACCTCAGGTGGCCTCGTTACCTTTCGTTGGAAACTGGAAGCCACGCCAAGCACGATTGCAGTACCTGAGCGATGGAAGAAGATTTGTTGAAGAGCTGAGATGAACTATTCGACGGCTGATGCTTGTAATGACCGATTCTGAGGCCTGGCTGCAGCCGGTACTAGGGCCATTCCGCCCTCTGGTGGAAAAACTTCCCCAGCAACACTCGCTGGTGTTTAACTGAATGGCTGTTTTGCTATGGGAAGCTCGCCGCCTCAAATCCCCCGTCCTGCTTCGGAGGATCGGAGTTCCCACGAAATGAAGGCTCAACGAAGCCGGCCTGAAAATGAGTTTCTCCGAACGATGCCGGGCGACTCTCGGTATATGACCTGCCGCTATAAGCCCGTTTGTGAGAAAGAACGCGACGTGGAACGCATGCGTGAATGTTAGTAATCGTGACTTCCGCCGCCGCTGACCGCAAATGAGTCGTTGGGCCCCTGCCCGAAGAGATTATCTGACTCGCAGGCCTTCCACTGCGCTCCAGTACCTTCGAACAGGCACACAGATACTATCCTAGTCATGGGCTGAAGGCGTCGTCACGTCGAGCGTCGGTGGAATGATACTCAGTCCAGTCTGGGCCCTCGCAATGGAGCCCTGTCTTCACCATCCCGGAGAACGATCTGGTTCGTTTCGGTCCCCTGAAATGCATTGTCTGGGGTCGTTCACGAATCATTCCGCGGGCGTGGCTCCCTGGGCTGGCCTGGAGAGGACGTGCTGTACGTGTGCGGTGGTCCCGATCGGTCCGGCGGTGCCGGTGTCGGGAGCCAATCGGGTCTCCCGAGATGCCCGAACTCGCCTTTGCATGCGCCGGCAGTGCTCAGCGCCGATCTGTTCGACGGCCCGGCACCTCTGATAGTGCCTGACTCTTGCTGGCATGCTCCGGGACACTAACAATACGGCCTACCGGCGAAGACTTGTTTCACTGCGGCTGTGCTGGCGATCGTCGACCTTCACTGTGCCTCGGCCGTCGCCAATACGAACGCCGCGACGATGACCCAGACAGAGAACGGCACGTAGATCGGCTTAACAACGGCATGTTTGTCTCGACTCCCTTTCTGGCCGGATGCGATAGAAGGTTAGAGCGGCCGAATTCGGGTACAGGCGTCCCCTGTTCCGCAACTATTGCAAGTGTAGCTTTTATCCAGTGTCGGCCCTCGTATCTTCTTCCGGTTCTCAGGAGCATACGCTCGTCTCTGTGTCTTTCAACACAGAATATCGCCGCAGAAAGGTACAGTCCCCTACGCAATGTATAAACCATTGAGGAAACTCTTTGAAGTGAAAGAGAATGACTGCCCTTGCGCTTCTGGCGCGGTAGTAGCATATTTCCTTGCGTGACGAAGGACGATAAGTCCGCTTTCTTTACAATAAAACCCTCTCTTTTCCGTAACTCACTGCCAACATCATTGCTCTCTTTTAGTTATTTATTTGCTTTCCTTGTGAATCGTGGTCTGAACTTTAACAATTTTTAAATAGCGCTGTCATTTTCGCTGCTGCGTATGTGGTCACGCGTTCCGATGACATCTTGTTAATTTCCTTGTTATTATTGATCTTTTCCCCTTCCTTCTTCTAAATTCTGTCTGTCTGTCTTAACTCACGATAAACGGCATTGATACCGGTATTGAGCGTGGCACGCCAAAGTAGCCAGTTTAGGTGTAATTCGCCAAATACTGCATCCTGTGTCTTGAACAACGTGTTGGCTGTGGCAGCAGTGCCTCAGGCAGCGAATGAAGTAACCATGTTTTAATTTGGTAACAACATTGTTGTCTGCTGGCCTATATAATCTGGTAATTCACATTGAGTCAGAGTATCACCCTAAGTTATCAATGTGACCAAATCAAGCTCTTGATATAGCTGATACGCGTGTGTTAAGAAATTTGTCCCAGTGTTGACCAAAAGTAATGTCGGACTATAGAATCGCTTAAGAATAAAGTTCACTGCAGGCAAGGCTCAGCAGAGTAACGACAAGCATTTGCGGCTTGTTAGCGCATAATAGATGTTCACGCGAAGCAGGTATTGCATCATCTTGTATGAGGAGGTATCTGTTAACGGAACTGCGCTGCTTCCCACTTTTCTTTTTTTTTGTTGTTTTCATTACTGTGCGGCGATGTCAATCATTTCGATATTTCCACCGCGGTCGAAAACTGAAGCTGTTTCGAGCTATCACATGACTCAACCCCCGTATTTATAGAACGAGCGAGCAAACGGAGTTTGCTCTCTGCGCTGAAGAGGGTAGTCCTAGCCTGGCCGTGCGCCGCGGCTCACTCAGCTGCTCCGACCCAGGCCTCGTTCCGAACCCTCCATTGCGCGGAGTTTTGCCGAGAAGCCTGTGCGTCTGGGTTTGTCGCAAGTCGTGCAGACTGCCACTGCTGAAGTGCTCTGGGTCTCCATTCGATCACGCTTTGTCTCGTATTGTTGCTGAATTTGAGAGCCGTGCCGAATGCTCTTGTCGAAATATCGTGCTCTCGATGATAAACGGTCTTAAGCGCGTTATTCGTCGGCCCCTTGTGCCACCGGTCACGGCTTCGAAATTCATTGACTAACATCTATTTTCATTACTGTGCATGTCTCATTTCAGAGGACAGGCTTCTTGACTGTGTCGTCCCCAATCCCCTTCATCGCTCTGCATTCACTCTTTCCATGCTGTGTCATTATCTTAATGCACTCATGCCCGTGTGTTTAATGTCTTCGTGAAAGAGCTGCTGTCTTCTGTAAATTCCCCTTTTATCTTTTGTGTTTTCCTGGACCCCAAAATCTGCAAATTCCACCAAGTATTTGACTGAAAAAAAAACACACACACACACACACACACACATATATATATATATGTATGTATATATGTATATATATATATGTATATGTTATCTGCATACTATTTAGCCTCAACAGGTGAAATAAAGGTTTTCACTATCTGCAAACTATTTAACCTCGAGAGGCTAATTAAACATTTTTTCTTGTCTAAAAAATACATAAATTTATTTAACAATAGGAACTAACCTTCCACGTAATGATCTGCTAAGAACACCTCATATTTGTTTCCTCTTGAGCAGCAAAGATGATCTTGAGCAGCAATGACCCAATATCCTGAAACAAAGAAAAGTTAATTGTTGTGTTCTCCAAGTATCCATTAAAATAAGCATTTGCCATCATAATGAACCATTACTATCTCAAATATTTTTTTTCTATTGAACTGGGAGAAAAACAAAATACTACACCAATTAACAAAATTTGATTTTAGTTTAGCCTACTGAACTTAAAAAATATTAACACCAGAGAATTAACTTCCAGAAATATACCTTATTTTATAGAAATGTATCTCACATTTGTACAGTAATTAACTACTGCCATGTTTTCATAATTTTAACTATCCCTTTCATTCTTTAAGGACTTTGCCATAGGTGAAATATCTATCCCCACCACTATTCTGATCACTAAGAAACAAATTTTGAAATGATTTGCCCTTAAGTATAGAACTAAAAACAACAAAATCTCAATACTAACCTAATATGTTTTGGTCACTGTTAGCCATGGATCACGTGATGAATGTCATACATCCATCATGGATGATCCATGTTGCTATCTATCTCACCAAACGCTGAGGTCATGACCATTCGAGACAGAATAAATAAGTCAAGCGGGAATCAGTAAGAAGAGAATGAAGTACAGAGATGACTTGTTCTTTTCCACAGATATCCACCAGTGGCATTACCACAATTTATTACATATATACCACTATACTTCCATATTTAAACAACAGGCACCATACTCATTACTTTTACTGATGCTACACCATAATCTGACAAGTTTTACCTATCCATTAGTTTAAGGAACACTTGTGTGAATAAACACCAGACTATCAGTATCATGAGTCAAATCACAAAAATAATATTAAGGATTGTTTTGAATAGAATAAGAAATAAGATACTTCCAGAGACTGGCAGTGAAAAATGTGGTTTTATGAGAGATAAAGGGACAATAAATGCAATTTTTATTCTGAGAATGTTGATGGAGAGAGCAATTGAAGTGAAAAAGGATCTATATGTTTGTTTTGTTGACTATGAAAAGGCTTTTGATCGGGTCAGACATGTAGACCTTATAAGGATATTGAAACATAAATATCGATGGGAAAGATCTAAGATTGATAAGGAATTTATATTGGAATCAAGAGGCATCAGCGAAAGTAGAAAATGATGAATCAGAGACTCGGAACGTTAAGAGAGGTGTAAGACAGGGTTGTGTGTTATCACCTGATCTCTTCAATTTATATAGTGAAATGATAATCAGAGATCTGAGAGATTTGGAAGGAATTAAAGTTGGAGGAGACAATTTTAATATCAGACATGCTTTGATACAGCATTGTTGCAGACTCTCATGACAATATTTGCTTTAATCAGTACTTTACACCAGTCAAGCAGAAAGAGGTCTGTCAATAAATATTTAAACAGAAGTTATGGTTATCACCAAAGATGAAATCCCCAAGAACAGATATAAAATTAATGCTGAAACAGTTAAACAAACCGATAGTTTTAATTAATTAGGATGCACTGTCACAAGTGATGGAAAATGCAAAAAGAGATCAGGAAGAGAATATCCATAGCAAAGGATGCATTTGGTAAGATCAAATAAATTAGTCACCAACTCAGAAAATATCTTGGATCTAAGGTGGTGGTTTGTGAAATGTTTTGTTTGGTCTGTATTGTTGTATGGCTGTGAAACTTGGACCTTGAGGAAGGCAGACGAGGAGAGGTTACAGGCTGCTGAAATGTGGTTTTGGAGAAGGATGCTGAAAATATCATGGACAGAAAGGAAAACTAATGCGGTATTTGAGAGAGAACTTTTGGCTTCAGTGTGAGGTAGACAAAAGCAGTTTGTGGGTCACATCGTGAGAAAACAAGAACTAGAACATCTCTCTCACTGGTAAAATCAATGGAATCACGAGAGAAAGACCTAGACAAAAATCATGGATGGATTGGTGAGAATGACTGGAGGAAGAAGGTCTGCAGCTCAGTTGCTGCGGAGAGCCGGAAATAGAGAGGAGTGGCGAGCCATGATTGCCGACGTCCTTGGGGATATGGCACCTGGATGATGATGATGATTAGTTTAAGGAGAATGTAACCAAAAGCATTAGTCAGAGAAACTGTCCAGTAACTTAATCCCTCATTCCCGTATTACAGCAGAACCCTAATTAATACAGGCAGTAATTAAGACCCCTAAATAACAGTGCTATTTCTAAACTATTTTCATTTGGATAACCTCACTCGTGTGGATAAACTCGCTCACATTGAGACAACAGAAAAGATCCGCCTATAATCAGACTGTATTGCAGTATATTTTTCATGACCTACTCAGTTTATAGATATTAAACGTTAAAAGAAGCTTATCTGTAATATTTTACATATTGACATTTGACAATCTCCTTTCACTCTTCAAATCATGTTAACTGATTTACGGAATATTATCTAGCATTCTGGCATCCCTATGTTTCTCTCCCTATATTACGAGCTATCCTCTCAGTAGCTAATTTTCCAGTCCTCTGCATGGAATTATTGAAATAAATCAACGATACTGGGAAAATTCGTCCTGCAACGCTGTGTCTCATCTCGCATTCTCCGAGGGTTTGCAATGTTTTCATTCTGCTAAACAACCTTACCATCCCCGTCAGCAATCACAGCATCCTGCCTATTCTGTTAATTAGAAGTTTACTTTATAATTAATTTTCATTCACTAATGTATGGCGCTTGGAAAAATAAATAGGGTAGAGCCACTTCAATTTCCTAGGGCCATTCGAGAAACCTCAATTTCTATGATGCCCTAAGTTACAGTCACATCGTCTACTATTCTTATTTTTCCCCCTATTGGATTGCCAGTGGGGAAATGACGTCCACATTCTAATTGCCAAAACGCCTTATCAGTGACTACTGTGCTTTAAACTACCTGTTCAGTGTACGACATACCCAGTTTCAGCGAAAGGAGGAACTCTGGTTTTGTGAAACCTTACGCAAACTTGTCAGGTTTTAATTGCGCTTTCGCCCCTCTTACATTAATTAACGAACTGGCTCTTGACATCAATTAACGAATTGGCTCTTGACATCAATTAACCATTGGCTCTTGCATCAATTAAAAATTGGCTCTTGACATCAATTAACGAATTGAAAAATTGACATCAATTAACGAATTGGCTCTTGACATCAATTAACGAATTGGCTCTTGACATCAATTAACGAATTGGCTCTTGACATCAATTAACGAATTGGCTCTTGACATCAATTAACGAACCGGCTCTTGACATCAATTAACGAACCGGCCCTTGACATCAATTAACGAACCGGCCCTTGACATCAATTAACGAACCGGCTCTTGACATCAATTAACGAACGGCCCTTGACATCAATGTGAAGGTAGATGACATCAGTTAACGAACCGGCCCTTGACATCAATTAACGAACGGCCCTTGACAGGAAATCAGACCACTTGACATCAATTAAAGACATCAATTAACGAACTGGCTCTTGACAAAAATTATGGATGATTTGACATCAGTACGAACCAACCGGGTCTGACATCTATTAACGAACGCCCTTGACATCAGTGTAACGGCCCTTGACATCAATTGCCGAGAACCGGCCCTTGACATCAATTAACGAACCGGCTCTTGACATCAATTAACGAACTGGCTCTTGACATCAATTAACGAATTGGCAATTGTTACTAACAATTAAATTAAAAGGATTTTGGGGCACTTTACCAAGAGGAACAACACTTGCATTAACAAACTGGGTGACGATATTCTAGCAAGAAGTGACAAATCTGGCATATAATATGAAAAGAAGACTCAACATTGTATACGGCCATTACCAGAGAGCGTCCTGGTCGTTTCGGCCTTAAGTCACTTTAGGCCGCAACATCCAAAACAATGTAAGACGTTATGTTTATAGTATTTACCGTTATGTTTATGGTATTTACCATTATTTCATGTTTACGTACATCCCCAAGGGACTGGTACTAAACACGGTGCCCATTTTGCACGTAAACGTGCTTACGGCCGAAACGACCCGAATGCTCAGAGAGAACCATTACATAGGATGGGACTAGCGTAGGCTTTCAAAAGTTACACCGTAAACAACTCTTCTTTAATAGCGCGAAGGAAACTTCGTCTTAAACGACATAACGAAGGGAAACAAATGTAAGTAGTCTCAAATAACGTAAAAATCAGTTTTTTGAAATATAATAAAACGCCTTCGTGCGATACTAACAAGAAGCTAAAAATGAGCTTGCATGTCGTTTTCCTTTACTAACGTCTATGGCCGTTGAATGCGACAGCGCCACTTCCAATATCCCGATGCCTCCCAAGAAACCTCACTTCTACGATGCCGGACATTGCATTCACATCCTGCCCTTCTCTTTTATCCTATTGGATTGGCAATATGGAACTAACGTTTGCATTTAATAGCAATAACAATGCCTTATCAATAAACGCGCTTTAAACTAAGTAGTTCGTAAACTTAGAAGCTCAGTTTCAGCAAAAGGAAAAAATTACAGTGGTTTGCGTTAGACGCCGGAGCACTTGTCATGCACGTACAGTACAATCGCTACTGCTCCCCTTACATCGACCAAATTTACAATTGTTACCAGCTAAGAATCTCAAGGATTCTTGGGCACTTTTCCTGGAAAAATGACCCTTGCATAAACAACTGGACGACTATATTCTAGCTTGAAGTTTTAAAATTGGTATCAGAAAATAAGATTACACTATCTTATGGCCATCTCGAACGAAGGAAGTTAATTAGGCTGCTAAAATTCTACCTTCCCCATTCTACAATTCCTCATGAATTATCACGGTGGAAACTTCCATTACGAAGATACAAAACGAAAACCGGAGTTTTCTCTAAATGGAAACTCATAAGATAAAGAAATATAAAAACCACGATTTTTCTAAATATGATAAATACCCTTCACGCGATAGTAACAATTTCTCAATTGCCGTTCAAGAAACTTCATTGTAAGATAACCGCCCTGACCTCTCCTTATCTTTACCCCTATCGGACTGGAAATAAAAGCCACCTATCTAATCACTGACGTCAGTGCTTTATATTAGTTTTCCATGTGCCACATTACCAAGAAGCTTTCGTGAGAGTGGGATGTGTCTGAAGTGTTCTGGTGAAAAGTGCCTGACTTGCGCGACGTTCAAAATGAGTAAGAAGAGGAGGAAGGGAAGAGAGAGAAAACAATGTAGAAATTAAATCAAGTAGAGGAAATACTTGGAAGATCACACTATCATACGAACATTATCTCAATTATCGAAGAAGCACGTAAAGATGGAACACTAATGAAAATACCGGAGGAGGATTAGTCATTCCAAATCGAGAACGTGTCAGCAACTTGCGGACATTGCTCTGATAAAGCTGATGACGAAGGAACTTTCTGCGAAATGTTTGATACAAGGTTCCACTACAAATGTTCAGGTATTGAGGACAGATACCCATACTCCGGAGTGACAACATGTACGTTTGTAACACATGCAAGAGGCCTGAACAAAGAACACAAATAACTCGTTGAAGATGAACTTGGAGAAATAAAAGCAAAAACAGATAATAGCAAAGTTGATTCAGGTTTCGGCCTCCAAGAAAAAATTAGTGACGTCATGATCAACAGATGAAATTCAAAAAGTTGACAGTGTTGGTAAAGATGTAAAGACTATGACAAACACGGACATAACTTATGCTGAATCACTAAAGACAAAAAAAAGTGCTTCTGATCCAATCTACAAACGAAGAGAGCACAGCTGAGAATGAAAAGAGGCAAATTATTATTAAAATAACGGCGCCAGTTGAACAGGTCAGAACAACAAGAGATCGACACTTATTTGTAAGATTTCTAGACAGGAGTATTAATTGATTAATTGTCGATGAATAACCATATACTGCATATTATAAAAACCTATAACTATCATATTAGAAACATTGCATTTATTAGAAAATACCTAAACGAAGATACTCTGAAAACAGCAATTTGCAACCAAATACTTTCAAGGCTTGGCTACTGCAACGTTATATACTACGGTCTTCCTAACCACCTACTAAGAAAATTGCAAGGAGCACAAAATAAGAGCCGCCAGGTTAATAAAAGGACTACGTTCCCGTGACAATAACCCCAGCACTAACTGAGCTACATTGGCTCCCAATAAAAGCAAGAATAGAATATAAAATACTTCTTACACTCTTTAAAGCACTAAAATAAGGTGAACCAACATATCTGAGAAACTGCTTAAGCTTCTAGAGGCCTGAAATGAATATTGTAATCTGACATGCAAGTGAAGCATATAGGCTATTTGAACCTTGAACCAAGACCTATACACCAAAATACCGCCTGAAGTGAAGATCATACAAGAAAGCAAATTTAAAAAATAAACTAAAGACTCTCATATTCTGCAGGTGCTACGATACCGACGAGAAAACACTAAAAGACCATTATAAAATATAAGAGGCACCTTATTTTGAAAACGTACATGGGCCCGCCAGAGAGGGAATCATCCCTGTGGAGGGCTGTACAGAAAACCAAAGTGAACAGAGTGAAAGACCCAGTTTCAGCGAAAGGAGAAATAACAGAAGTCAGAGTTACAAGCTGTTACATCAATTCAAAAATTCATCCTGGCTGCTAACCAAGAAATGACAGGGTTCTGAGGAACTTTATCGTGAGAAAGGACACTTGCGTAAACAACTGGATAACTATATTCTAGTCAGAAGTATTACATTAGGGATATGAAAATATTTTACGGGCATCACGAACAAATGAAGTCAGACTATAAAAAGTCAACCTATTAAACAATTTAAGAGTGAACAAATTACCAATGAGAAAATCAAAATATAATTAACGTAAAAATGGGAGGAATTCCAAATAAAATAGCCTTCGGGCAATACTATCTAGAAACAGTATAAATTACCAATAAACTGTAAAAGTTATCTTAATGGAAGTTTTTGATTTTACATATTTTAATCCACTAATATTAGGAGCCATGAAAAAACTAACAAGACAGAGCCATTTCAGTGATGTCACCAAAGAAACCTCACTATCTATGCTGCCATTAAGCTACACTCCTAGCCATCCTGTCCTTATCTTTTCTCCGAGCGGAATTGCAATGGGGACATAACTTCATCATTCTAGTAGCCATAATGCCTTATCACTGACAAAAATGCCTTCAACGAATTAGTTTTCAGTGTACGACATACAAAGTTATACCAAGTAACGAAGTTGCCCATTACTCCCAACAATGAAATTAAAAGGGATTTTGAAGCTTGACTGCGAGAAATGAAGACAATTCTGTTGAGAAGTGGTACATTTGGTGTACAATATGTACAGATGTCTAAAAACATTCTACGACCACTAGAAAAGGAGGGACTCAAGTATACATTAAATATATTTCCTCTAAAATATCACGGCAGAAATTTCAGTTGAATCGATTTTCCAAAAAGAAAACAAGCCTAAGACACCAAAAACGTAAAACCCACAGTTTCTTCAAATGTAAATATCCTAAACGTAATAACAAAACCCGGTAAACATTAGTTTCCGTTATCATTATTAGGGTTCTGGAATAACGAATAAGGCAGGGCTATTAAATTTTCCTTTCATACCTACGCCATTATCTAATATAGGCCTATAGGGCTGTGGAATATCGAATACTAAATTTACATTAGTTTACAATTAAGAATCTGAAGGATTTTTGGGCATTTTCTATATAAAATACTACTTTAGGGCCGCAATGCACGTTAGAAAGTTTACCTATGACAAGTCCTACTTAGTATCACGAAAACTGAACGAGCATAAAAATACATTCAACAGCTACAGTAGATAAAAATCACGCGAGTTCTAAATAAAAATAACCTAACCGCGACGTCAACGAGAAACTGCCGAAAATTCAGTTTCTAAGAGCGAAATAAAACAGAACATTCAATGGAATTAATAATAAAAAAAACTCACGACATACCCAGTAACGGTTCTCCTTATCCAAAGCGCGCGTACTCACTTCACCGAGTCAAAGTCTTCACTGATTTTCGAATTTCGGCGGATGGTAGCTCAGTAGCTGGTAGGTCCAACTATCATCTCCGGAACGAAGAGGGACAAGTCGCAAACTAGCGCGAACTGGACCATTAGGTCGTTATACTGTCTTCAACGAGACACTTCGACAATGACGTCGTTGAATAGTATGACATAATTTATCGAAGACCAAAAACGGAATGGTGTTAAGGCCTCCATAGACTATCATTCATGCCTGTGCAAACAAAGTGATTGTGCAGTCATTAAAATTTGCCACACACTGGCATGAATACTGAGCAGTCATCAGTCATCGACCGATATTCATAGGGGTGAGATGAGCACTAAGTCTGCCTGTTTAGGGATAATCGCGGCATTGGCAACGATGAAAGACAAGAAAAAGAGAGTGTGGATGAAGGACTGGCACAAAAGGAGAAGTACATTCACACATGAAGCACTTCTAAAAGAGCTAATATGAATCAGAATAAGTTTGCGCAGTCACTCCCATGCATAAACAAGCATCACTGTACAAGCGTGTGATTGACGAATTGCCTGTTAGCTATCATTCAGTCATTTGCGCAACCTTTCAGTCATACCCACACACGATGGTTAAGATTGCTCAATCACCCATTTTTTTGCAGGCATGAACGATAGTCTATGGAGGCCTTTATATCGATAAGTTGCTCTTCGTGCTTAAGTGAAATTAAAATCTTTAATAATAATATGAATAATTTTGTACCTAAATATGTTGGGTAAAATGAAAAAGTACTTTGAGAAACATTACCGAAGCCTTTCCTAATCAGAATTTCTTCCAGTGTATTCTTGACAGCCTTTGATCCGTAAATCCCACTTGCTAATAAGATATTCACAAATCTTGACAAGCGACGCCTTGCAAGAATCACCACAATGCCTCCATTGTTATAATCACTGGTTGGATTCAGTAAATGTTTATTAATACCTGTAGAATAAATTCCTGGAAATATTTTTATTTCGGTTTCGGATGAAGCCATTTAGGACGGGAAAACACCAGAACTGCCTGAAGTCGTTTAATTTGTGTATGTCCTAACTACCCTTATGATAATTACATACGTCACCTGAGGGGAGTGTTTTTATTTATTTATTCATTAATCTTTTAGTATGGCCTGTGTGAAGGCTACATTTGCTCTGGTTTAGAGGTCAATCGTAAAATTAAGTCGACTATGGCCAAAATAAAGTGAGGCGTCAAAGACACTAACGCTTGCGCCCAAAAAGATGATAATGATCTCATTTAGGAAATTCGTGATGTTTGATACGGCACAGGAAGTGAGACGTGGCAAGAGAGAGAGAGAGAGTTCCTCCCCCAACACCAAAAAAGGAATTCCGTCCGTATTCGTAAGGCCATATGGTCGAGAATGCCGTGCTCAGTCGCAACAAGCTATTGAGTGATTATATAGACTGAATGACTCTTTAAAACTATATTCCGGGACGTCATGATAACATCAGTAGCATTCGGTCGACCGTAAGACGTACGAACAACATAGTTGGGAATGAAATGGTTAACAACACCTTTCTCTTTCCCTCCCTCAGTCACAGCGGGGGGCGCCGAGTCTGTGAATCTTTTTCTTTATCATATTTTTTCCTTCCTCCGTTTTCTTATTTAAAAAAACGGGAGGGAGGAGGAGAAGGATGACATCATCATATATCGTGAAAAAGACAAAGGGAATTCTGATAAAAGAAGGAAAATGGATAATTCGGGAAGAACATGAACTGAGCTATGGGACAATTTGTCAACCAGGTAAAAGAGCCACTTTTTTCACGTCTCTCTCTCTCTCTCTCTCTCTCTCTCTCTCTCTCTCTCTCTCGTAAAAGTAAGACGACAATTACAGCAATATATATATCATGCTATCGGAAAAATGAATGGATACAATGATAAAAGAAGTTTTATTACTCAAATTATGACTACGAACTAGAACGAAATTGAATGTTAACTCTCTCTCTCTCATAAAAATAAGACGACATTAGAGCAATACGCATATCATGTTATCGGAGAAATGTATAAATACAATGATTTAAAAAAAAGTTTTTATCACTGATAAGACTAAGAAATAGAACGGAACTGAGTGTTAATTCTCTCTCTCTCTCTCTCTCTCTCTCTCTCTCTCTCTCTCTCTCTCTCTCTCTCTCTCTCACTTCAGTGTTTATTAATTATATATATATATATATATATATATATATATATATATATATATATATATATATATATATATATATATCTTCCAATGAAGCTAAGGGCGTCATACACACACACACACACCTGCGCGCTCAGAGAGAGAGAGAGAGAGAGAGAGAAATGCAACTACTGCAGTTGTGAAGGTCCAATAGATACACTTCCAAGGTCCGTATCAGATAATTTTCTTCTTTATTTCCGAAGCTGTAAGTTATGAGAGTTGCTGGCCTGGTGCCACCAGCATGGGCTCTTCTTGCTCTTGAAGCAGCCCCGAACACATGACATCTAATTTGGCAAGGGATTTTAGTTCTTATTTTCATATAAATATTAGGTCGACATTTCGTCCAGTTCGAAACTCTTGCTCAAGACGGCTACGCGTTGGCTCTTCCTCTAGGTCTAGGGCAACCCGTAAACCTACGACAGGAAAGGCTAGCAAAGTCATTTCTTTCTATTCTAAGGCCTTGGAAGGAAACTTAAAGAGAAGTGGTAAATGCGGACTAGCATTAGAAATTAATTTTGACATATTTTGAATAAAATTGTTCCTTAAGTAACGAACCAATAACAATGTCTGCCGAATCAATAGGTATAGGTCTAGCATTTGCTTAGCTAAGCTTCTTTTCCTTTTTGACACCATTCTTAAGGGCTAGTTTTTTCATTGGCATGATGACTCGATAACTTTTACCTTAGAGAAATTATTTCATAAGTTCTAAATTACGTTGTGCTTAGAATTAGATTTAAATAATATAGCATATTACTAAATGGATAGTTTGGACTAAAACCAGACCACTCATAAACACACAAAAAATTCCTCTTTTGTCACTGACGTCATGGCCACTGTTCGAAAGATCAATTTGTCCAGCCATCATTGCTTTCAAGGCCTCCTCTCAGCTTTACATCCTCTTTAGAAGTATACCATCATTTCGGACGATGTGACTGTCTTCGACATGTACACTGATCATCCCTCTATTGAAGATGGTGATAGAAAGAGACGCATTAAAAGAGCGCCAGTAGAGTACGGTTCAGTTCAGCCAGAGACCCCACTTCCAAAGGATAAGTATACCTTTTGGCCTTCAAACAGCAACAAGTGTCTTCTTGAAAAACTAATCTACTCCCATTTGCGAGAAAATACGCCCACAAATAGACAGTATCCAACAGTACTTGGCCAGGTGACTGTTGAAAATGACTGGAAAGAACATAATTCTCCATGAAGGCAAAGATAATGTGCTAGCACACCTTCAGTCATCTCTTGAAGAAGCTGACCTAAGAGTACCACTGCATGCGTATGACTGTCCCAAAGCAAGCCACAAGACTTGCGTTGTTGTGTCAAATGATACCGATGTCATAGTCAGCCTACTAAACCATGTCCCCTTCTTTCAAGAGCTTAAGCTTCAGGAGCTATGGGTGCGAGCAGGAGCGGCCGATACTACCAGATTTGTGCCACTGCACTCTCTTCACCAGCGCCTAGGCAAACAGCTTTGTGCAGTACTGCCAGCTCTTCACAGCTTGACAGGTTGTGACACAAGTAAAGTGGGCATCTTACCCCACATTCAACGGGGTTTTTATAATGCATACAACATGATGCACGCCCTTAAAAACCACCTCTATCAGGGATCTATTGTGCTGCTGAGGCCAGAGGAATTTGGTTATGAGGACAACAAAGGACTCGTTACACCCACAACATCATGGAAATCACTAGAGGAAAAGTGGTCTGGGATTTGCTCTTGTGTTAAATGTTCCCCGACCGGCTTGCCCGTGCAGGACAGCTCAAGCGAAATGTTACAAATTTTGCCGGTGTCAGAGAACATCACCCATTGTTTGCAAAAATCCTATACAAGGCTGAGCTTTGCAAGGTTACAGCTATAGTAATATTCTGAATCGAAAATATAAGAATGGTAACTCAATTTTCTTCTAATCTTGGCCGTCATTCTGAGCGCCATATTTAAAATATGTTGTTTAGGTCAACTGAAAAGTTCATGATGACGGTTCCAAATTATTTCTTGTGTCTAAAAACTTGAGAATAGACACAAGAATGGTGTTCCTATGACAATTCCTTTAAGAAATATGGAAATTTACTAAAATATCCAAATGCAGCATTTTAAGGGTGGGGCCCCCCCTACGTTGACGTTTAATTCAATTGTAGGCCTAAAGACTCTGCAAACATAAATATGACAACTGTACTGTAAAGAAGACCTAATTAGAATAATTTCGACCAATTTTGGTTATCCTATGTATAAAAACAAAGGAATGAGAGGTGTTTCAGATTTCAACTACTCCTCAGCTGAAATCAACTTTTTTGACAATAATTGTAAATTGTCGTCATTCTATGACAAAAACACGTTTTGAAGACATTCAGATATAATAAAATGTCATCACTGGCATCCTAGTAATTGAAATGGACTAATAATTTCTGCAAAATAGTGTTTTAATGAATTAATCAACAAAATCCCACTTGCGTTATACTAGCCGCTCAAGACGCTTCAAAACGTTGAAAATCGGGTTTGTAGGAAAAACGTACTTGATCTGGAAGTGTTACCCAGACTTTTTTTGAAAGCTCTTGGTATGTACAACTAGAAAATATGTGATTTTGCTCTGGAGGAGAGATGGGCACGGATCACCCCTCAGCGCCAGGACTATGCGGTCTGTTTACGTCCTCTTGGAATTTTCTCATTAAGTTTGAAGGCTCGGAATTTCGTTCAGGAACCACGCTTGGTAAAATGCATTTTTGTTAATTAACTCTGACGTTCTCTTTTTATGTCTAAAACTTGAAAATTTATGGCACAGACAATATCCTACAGGCCTACCTGGTGCAAAATATTCTTAATGACTGACAAAATACACAAGGTGTCTTTACACATAACTGTCCCCTGTAAAGAGGCTTACCCAGTGACTTGTAGGCCTACTTATTATTAAGCATTTTCAATAACGAGCAAGATTTCTTTTTAATTTTTATCTTACGGCATATGCAAGATTAGTGATGATCTGATTTCAAAACTGAAATCACCTGTGCACTTGTGCCACAATTATATGCTGAAAATATATGATATAGTGTACGTATCTGCTTCTAACAAGGCATTAGGTAACTGACATGCAGCACAAACTTGAGTTGATAAAATTCAGTATGCTTTGCTTACCTGTGAAGTTTTATTAGATTTAAGAATTATAGGCACAGCGTACCACCAGGGTGATAACGAACGAAAAAATCGAAGGACACACGATTACCGGGATTCCCAGGGGTTTGAGGATGGCAGCCTCGACGCGGATGCAAGCAGCGATATCGTCCCTCTGGCGGCGGCAATAATCCACGGGGTAAAGCTCTCACTCTGTTGTCGTCTGCATTCGACTTGTAAATCAAGACGCCTCTCGGTCGACTTCTGCCACTTCATGATTCGGCGTAAACAACCATTCTTTGATGGCTCTTTATTCATTCATTATTATATAAACAGATATAGGAATATGCAAATGACCGAGAATGTATAGTAAGTCAGTGAATCATATAAGAAAATAATATATTTGACCACAGTAAACCCCTTAAAAGAGTGTGGTGGAAATTTTTTCCACACTTGGTGTGGCAGACATAAAATGAAGACCCATTTCTGCACACGATCTCATGCATCAAAACTTCCACATCGGACGCCACATTTCCACGTCTCGGCAACACTGGCGTGGCACACTAATCTACGTAGTACTGCACAGTATACAGATATCATTCCGTTGTGGTAGATCCTCTCTGAATAAAACAGATATACAATCAGAGCCAAATGCTTTTCCCCATATTCCGTCCAGCTTTTCCTTTCTCGTTTGTGCAAGCTACTGATGATTAATATTTTTACTGACATCTTGCTGGGGTATTCAGATAACTGTTTATGATGAGTAGTGCATATTGAATCATCAGCGTCTACTTCATGCCAATTGTACATAAGACAAAACAAACTTGGTTTAATTTTTTGGTTTAGCTTCCGTAAAATTGGCTCTATAACGGCTCGTATACTTCTAATTGTCATTTTTTAAATCTGTGAATCATAAATCGTTGATACATAATTGTACAGTCATGTACCATGCCACTCATTGGGTCAGTACCCTAGATTAGATTTACATTTAAGTTGACAAAAGAGACCGGATAAAAGAAGTTATTCCTTTTTTTTCAGCAGTACATTTATCATCCAAAACTTGCCACAAGTACGAACGAGTTACCTCATCCGTCAAAGTTAGCCTGGAGGCAGTTGCTAGAAATACCGCTAGGCTCTTACAGGTCGTCATCACCACAGGGGGATAACGCCGTCAGTGCACCTCACGTGGTGCACTATAGGCATTACTAAAGGGTCTTTGCAGCGTTCCTTCGGCCCCCTAGCTGCAACCTCTTTCATTCCATTTACTGTACCTCCGTTCATATTCTCTTTCTTCCATCTGACTTTCCACCCACTCTAACAATTGTTTCGTAGTGCAACTGCCAGGTTTTCCTCCTGTTACACCTTTCAAACCTTCTTACTGTCAATTTCCCTTTCAGCACTGCATGACCTCATATGTACCAGCGCTTGGCCTCTGGCCTAAATTCTAGATACCTTACAGGTCATCAGTCCATCAACTTCGTATCAAACTATAAAGAAGAGGTTAACAAATAAACTCTTCCTTACTCGAGACACACCACAAACTCTAATTTTACATGCAAAGATGCTTGTTTTAAAACTTTTGAAGATAAAGTCACCTAATAATAAAATTAAAGTACATATATATTTGATAAGGAAATTATTACATTAAACCTATGGCACTTAATTTATCAATTATATTAGTTATATGAAGTATAGTACAGCAAAACCTTAAATTATTTAGTAATCCATGAAATTTTACATTCCAAGTGTGAGCCATGCACAGAACAATTTTACACTAGTTTACACTTGAATCATAAGGAAGTTAAACCATTTTGAAGTAAAAATTTATTCATTTTGATAAAAAAAAAAAAACAGTAGTACTGTCATGTGTGCAAGCAAATTTAATTATACTGTCCTTAAAAACACAAAAATTTGCTGGCTTACACTTAAACTTTACAAGAAACTTACCGGTGGTTTTACAGTATAGTGTAATCAAAAGAAAAATTACAATTCTTACAAAATGTATTAGAAAAAATAATATACAGGTACACTAATCATACTCCTCTTTCAAACATATACTGTGTTACACAACTGAATCAGAGAGAGCATCTCCAAATCATGCGGTGGCAACTTGTCGTAAAGGCCCACCCAAATACTTTGCCAGAGCTTGAGTTTTGGCTTCTAGTATACCAAACCCTAAGTTTTCCTTAGCATATATACACAGGAGAAGGTTAGCAACCTGAGTCACAAAAACTTTGCCAACCTGTAATAAAAATTAGAGAAATATTAATCTTAGGCCACCTTTAAAAATATCTTAAGATTAACAAACCTCTACACTGAACAAGTTTAAACTTAACACTAATTCTCTTTCAATGTTCTCACAGTTGATGGAGCCACCTAGTTTGCCCTGATGTAATGATTTTAAAAGGTTCTTTTCAGCATTAATATCCTCCTATAATACACTTAGCATTTATGTAACTTAATTCTCTACATATAAGTTATATAACAGTACCTAAACTCTAAGAAATTAATTCTGAATTAACTGGGATATAATTCTGTAACGAAAACAAACTAGGGATGAAGACCACAAGAAATACAAGGGAACCTTCATCTCCAAGTTACTGTACTATCATATTTGAAACTATTCAACAATAACATTAGGCCATAATGATAAAAACTATCAGGAAACATTTGTACTTTACAGACAAAATTCACAACTATTTCACAAAGGTACACCTAGAAAGACTTATGACACAAAACTATTCCTAACCAGGAACTTCATAAAATACTTTAACCTATTCTTTCTGACTAATGGACTATTGCTATTATATGAACCTTAGGAAAATCACAGAAAATTACCAGAATAAGTTACAATTAATCTTGCATGAAGTTATAAAAAAAATCTTTATACACCCGGGTAAATATGCAGTAAACAGGGACCTACTGGATATATCACATCAACACTAGAGGTCTACGTGAATGATTATTCTGAAAAATATTGACAGCAAACACAAATTTTAAGAAGCAAAAGTATCCTTCAACATATTAGACTACACAATATAAAATGGAATGTATCCATGACTACCTAATAACTATTATTAGACCGATAACATCTTGAACTACTCAATCCATGATTTTAAATTTGTTAGAATTTCAAATAAAGCTTTATAGATCCTGAAATGCAACAAGTAAGAAATTCAAAGTAACAACAGTGTATGTATTCTGAAACATTATGATGTACTGAATAGCTAATATTAAACTAACTAGGTTATTTGAAACAACTAATGTTTCCTCACCATACTGAACTATCTAATGTGTGATAAGCTACCAAGAATTTTCTGTTATAAACCACATACTGAATTAGCTGATAGTGGTATTAAACTAACATCAAATTTAGGTAACGCTATGTAAAGAAATCTATGCATTGCCAAACATACTAAGCTATCTGACTCTTGATATTAAACTGTTATCTTATTTACTTTAAAATTATGAATAATGAGCAGAATTATGTCTGATAAGTTGATACTAAATTTGAGTAATGTGCCATGAAAAATAATGAGCTGTCAATAGCCACTACTTAGATTCAGCCAACTTGTGCTGTCTTGTGCTCATGTTCTTCAGCAACCTGTAATGTCAATAGCTAATATAAAACTGACAAAATATTAATATGGAGTTACGTAACCTATAACATACTGGAGCTATCTGAGGACTGATATCAAACTGATGATAATTTTATGTTGAAGATGTATCATGAAACACAGTGAATTTGCAGTTAATAGCGGTGCTGCGAGGGAATGTTAATTCACCTTTGCTGTTTCCCCTTCTCATTGATTTCAAAAATGAAAAAAAAAGTTATTGAAGATGGAACAGAAGGGTTAGGGTAGAGTGACGAAAGAAACTGATGGACTTAGAATATAAACAGAATGCTTTATGGATCCAGAGAGACAGGACTCAAAATAAATAATTAAAAAAAAAAAACAGAAATAATGAGGACAGACTGTGCACAAAGGGATGGACTATCATCAGACAGAAAAAGGATTAACGAGGATAAATTTTAAGCTGGCAAACAAGATCTTACCAGTTTCCTTTCACTGAGCAAATCTTTTTTTAAGAACTCAAAGGAAAGGTCATTGTACGTTTGTCAGTAGAGAATTAGATATATTATTTGGCAATATAGCATTGAATAAATGACAGTAAACTACATTGAAGTGTCATGCTAATTCATAACAGTGTTGGAAGAGATAATGATGATGATTTATAAAAGAGAAACCAGTGAAATAAATAGCAGGCCTAATGTCAAAAAGTATAGAGCAAACTTGCGTTGTTGGTGAAATCCAAAAATGGTTTCGTTATTTACTTTTTAAAGTGTTTTCATGTGCATATTTATTGGTTTTGAATAACCAGTCAGCCTCTTAGATTTAGAGAAGTACTCGAACAGTTTATAAATGAGTTTTACGTGACAGGAGATGAAGTCTGATTGGCTGCATTAAGAATGCAAATCACATGGGATAGAATCATCGCTTTTCGAACCAAACACTTCATAGATCGTCCGAACACATGGGACCCACGAAGTATCGTATTCATGCTAATAAAGAGATTAAAACAGTTTATTATTACATAATAAATAACAAATAAAAACTAAAAAAATCTTATTCTTGTTGTTATGGAGTGTTATTTACAAAATACATAAAATAATAATGAACCAAAGTCAAAATAAAGAGATCCGAACGCCATAGATGGCGTTGTTAGCAGTCAGCTGATCTGTCATATGATAGTTTCTGATTGGTTAAGGGTGGATAGAAAAACGTATATTTTAACCAATCATAGTAGAGATTTAAAAGGTAACTAAGAATTAATAGATTCTCATTGGTTATACTTTCTACCATCCGTACTTGCCGGTGTGACCTCAAAATAATCATAACATTGGGAGCGAAGGCTAAGAAGAGGAAGGACGACCGCTGACAGCTCCTGCAAAAACACCTGTTGCTATTTAACTAAGTAATCGATATTTACCCCTGTTTATGGTCAGGTGAGTTAGTTAATTGTTATTATGAGTCATAATTGACTTTAAATTTGTATGTAAGGTTAAATTGCCAGAAAAATAGCCTTTTAGTCACCTTTTGACGAGGGTACCCAAGGCTAGTCGAATCCTCTTACCCTAAGGTAAGCAGAAGCCTCCAGGATACGGTAGGCTTTAGGATAAAACTGGTTTTGGATAAATTCAGATTACATAAATTGGATTTCTTATCGTAGATTGTGATATTTTGTTAAAATTAGGCTTTTACATAGCCTTAGTAGGCTGTAGGATAAGGCTAGGCTTCCCTCTCCTTAGTAGGCTAAGGATAAGCTAGGTTCTCCGTTAGGCCGCCACTAATGTTCAGTTTTACCTGCACAGTTATGCCTGCACATTCGGCCTGTGCAGGCAAAACTGAACCCACTAATGCGTAGTTGTACCTGCACAGTCATAACTGATCAGGTATAACTGAGTGTTAAGGCCGCCACTTATTACTTTGCAGAACGATGGGATCAGGTTCTAACACAGTCTCCAAGTAGAAGTTTATTCCATTATTTCTGATGTTTAATGTTACTTGGGGAGTCTAGGGGTGGGGAACAAACCCACCCCCGTGTTTTAGGAAAGGTTTCGTTTGTTTCCGTTTGCAGAACCTGTTCCCATCGTTCTACACTCGCCCCTTGCAAGTTATTAATAAATTCATGGACATTTGTCTTCATCTACTTCCTCCTCATACCAGTCTGTCCAGTCTCTGAATTAGCAGGAGCGTGGGAAGAATGCCATTCACAAGATGACTAGAAAGTTTTTTTTGTATATTTGTATTAAATGCTTCCAATTTGCCATGTATGGCTTAAAGATTCTTGGAGAGATTTACTTCAGTAACCAAAATAGTAATAAAAGTAGCCATGATAATTTCCACATGAGTTTTTCTTTCAAATTTTAGTTGCGCATAAGGCACAACCAGAACCATGGGGTCGATTTTCCGAAGTGAATCGATGTCCCTGTGCCAGCTCTTCCTTTCAAGTGAAGCAGCATACAACTGTGTGTCAGAGCTTGGAGAGGTTGGACTGGTGCAGTTCCGAGATGTAAGTATAGTGGCTCGTGTTGGTATTGGTATTTGTTTACATGATGGTTTTTGGGGTTAAATTTTTAATTTTACCCTGTAACTATAATGAAATATATTTAATTTTATTTTTGAACAGAACAGTATAATATTTGGAAATCATAATTTTGACAAGCTTGCCTATGCAGATTCATTAGGACACCATTTAAATCGTCGTTGCATTTTGTTTTATTATACAGTTAAATCCTGATGTCAATGCATTCCAACGTAAGTTTGTGCATGAAGTGCGAAGGTGTGATGAAATGGAGCGTAAGCTTCGCTACTTGGAAGGCAAAATGAAAAAGGACAACATCAAGATCATTGACACTGGTGAGAATCCAGAAGCCCCACAACCTCGTGAGATGATTGACCTCGAGGTAAGGACGGTATCCAGTTTTGTTCAATCATTAATCCATTTAGGATTTAGAATAATTGAACTTGGTCTCGAGTAAATCCTGTTACAGTATTTACACTCTTGTTCTTAACTGGTATGCTAGTAGATATGTTTTTATTTAGCTTTGACATGAAGACAGGACCACAATCCTTAAGTCTGTGGGAGGGTAATTCTAAGCCATAGTTCCGCGGTGAGCTAGACTACAGCAATTGACGTTTTCTTATGCTATTTTACTTGCTTTACAAGGATTTAAAATATTTTGTCGGGTGGCTGTAACTAAACTGTAATTGACCTTTGAAGACTACGCGACGGGGTAGATCTAAGCCGGCATTCAGCGGCAACCCCCCCACCCCCTTCCATAACTAATATGGCAAAATTGTAACCAGTAAACACCCCTAAAAATACCAACCTAACGTACCCTAGGGGTGTTTACTGGTTACAATTATGCCGTATTAGGTATGGAGGAGGGTGGGAGGCTCACCGCGGAATGCCAGCTTACTGATCTACCCAGTCGTGTAGTCTTCAAAGGTCAATTACGGTTTAGTTACAGCCGGCTGACAAAATATCACTTTAAATTCTTGTAAAGCAAGTAAAATAACATAGGAAACATCAATTGCCATAGCCTAGCTCACTGCGGAACTACGGCTTAGAATTACCTGTGGGAGTTATTGAAACTATATTTTTATGTCCAGGCAACCTTTGAGAAGCTAGAGAATGAGATGATTGAGGTGAATGCCAATGCTGAAACATTGAAGAAGAATTCCTTGGAGTTGACTGAACTCCTCCATGTGCTGAGGGCTACACAACTCTTCTTCGCTGAGGTGAGTAATTTCTTAACCCTCACATCACACTGTAAAATTTAGTAGCAGCAATGAAATGTTCATAAAAACCAGCACAGTAATGGAGACTGATATATATATATATATGAGAAATATGAAAAATATATCATTAGAAAGTCAGTGCTTTGAGCTTTCAGATTAGATTCAAAAGACTGCTTTTGTAAGCAAGTAGGGGAACATGGGAATATGACAAAATCAGATCTCACAAAAAATTAATAAATTCATTGCTGGTTATAGTTTATATATAAACTTTTTCATATAATAACCTAAAACATTCTGGAATATAATAAACAAAAATATTCATATATTCCAGCTTCATGAAAACTTTATAGGCTACTTTTCAAAACATTTGCATATATCAGTCATCTTGATATAGTAGGCTACCACTTTTGAATGACATTCACTTATACAATACTTTGCCAGTATCTTTGGACTTGAAACTTGAAGCGCAGACACTGTAATTTGAAATGTCACATTCCTTTACCGACTTGCTAAAAACGCTTTTTGGCTCTGCAGACTGAATTATGTTTATACAGTGTTATTAATTTATTGTTTTCCCACTAAAGTATGATGTACCACAAAGACATTTGTGAATTATGAGAAACATATATTTGTATATGTCAGCTTCAAGTCTCAGTAAAATAGATGAAAAACATATAAGGTACAGTAATGCACTTTAAAGTTGAAAATATCAATTTGATTGGTTGGTATTTTGTGAGGTGGAATCTGACAACCACAAAGTCAGCAGCATTCTAGTGATGTAGCCACTGCTTTAGCCCTGATTGGCATTTCAGGGATAAGGGTTAATGGTATTTTGAATATAGTTTTTGTAGTAAAAGTTATTTTTATGCGAATTACCACAATTATTTTTTATTGTAAATATTTTCACCATAGTATGACAGTGATGGAAGATTTTGTTTTATGATTTATATCAATAATGTATTGTACTGTAATATTGCAAAAGACAAATTTCATTTGCTATCTGCTATTACTGCATTGTTACTTTTCATGTGTATTGTGGTTTGTATAGTCTGATGCCTTTTTTTTTTTTTTTTAAGATTTTCAGTCATTTCATGTATCTACTGTGAATTAGTTGCTTTGTATAGCCAGGATATTTCTCTGTCAGGTTTGTTGTACTTTAAATGCTGATGGTTGACATTGTTCAGAAATAAGACTTTGTGATATATGTTGTATTATTAGTTGCAGTATAAATAGTGTTTGTGGTATTAAGTGAGATGTAGATGGATCATTGTAGGGATTCTGACTTATCTACCCCATAGGGGGTTAGTGCCAGCAGTGTGCTTAAAATAGTGCACTGTAGGCATTGCTTAAGGCCCTTTGCAACCCCTTTCATTCCTTTTACTGTACCTCCGTTCATATTCTCTTTCTTCCATCATACTTTTCACCCTCTCCTAACAGTTGTTTCATAGTGCAACTGCAAAGTTGCACTATGAAACTCCTCTTACATCTTTAAAACCTTTTTATTCACAATTTCCTTTTCAGCACTGAATGACCTCATAGGTCCCAGCGTTTGGCCTTTGGCCTAAATGTTATATTCCATTGTATTGTAATGTGTCTATAATTATGTATTCTCTCATATTTGTTTTTCAGAAATGGCATCAATTGAAAAATAGTTAAATGCTCGTCTTGGATATCAACTGATATCAACTACTGTACTATTTTTTTTTATGTAATTTGATGTTTCATTATAATAGCATTTTGCAGTTTTGCTTCTTTTTGCAATATGATCTTGTCCCATCTCCTCAGTGACTTTGTGATATAAATTTCCAAACATGCTCTTTTTTTATGTATATCCATTGTGCGTATCACACCAGTAGATATCTTGAAGTAATAGAAATGTACAGTATATATTACTGTACACAGCTTTTGTGTCCAAGAGTATAGCCATCCATCTTCTTTTTGCAGCTGTCAAGGAATAGTTAGATTTCAATGTGAGGTAAGATGACACAGTAAATTTGAGGCAGCGAACACAAAACCTAATCATAGTCTCATATGGAGTTTCTTTTTTTAGCTATTCAAATTGGTTATTTGAACCAGGATTGTAACGTATACCACAGAACTTGTCGTGATAGTCTTATCAGTCATCTAAAGGAATATGGATCCCATACCTGAATGTAAATTTATTTGCATTGTTCACTGGAAAATGTCTTTCTTCAGCACCAACACTTGGAGATGGAGGCTTGGGAATTGCAATGTATGTGATAGTATACAAATAAAGTCCAAAAATACAAGAAACATCAACAGCACTGACATCTGCATTAAATTAGGACATATAGCAGCATAAATGTACAATTAAGAGGATCTGAGTAAGACATTTTTGTTCATACCTGATTCTGAAGACAATGAAATGATCCCCCTCAAAAAAAATTATATCTTTCGCAAAATTGCCATGTCATACCCTGTCCAATCCAACAAATTCCCATTTCTTCACAGTTGCAGAAAAATATACTAAACCATCAAGTTATCACATGAATATTAAAACAAGACATTCCCACTCCCATGTGATTCCCAAGGCAGTGAAAGACCAATTTGAATAGCTTGAGAAGGACCTTCATGAATAATATTTCTTGGATTGTAGACTTTGAGAAGTTACCCAAACACTTGCATGATTTTAAATTTTTTCTTGTAGAAAATTAAACTTTAATTTTGGTTAGACCAGGTTTGTAGTACACTAAGTTTACTAATGCCGATTTCTATTTCACCCTTGTCAGTGCTTGGAGTTTTATTTTTTGTTAGTTCTGATAATAATTCCTTATTGATTTGTATTTGTAGGACAAACCATTTCCTTACTGGGGCCTTATTCCTAAGTATGAAGAGGTGTAACTAATTAAATACTCAACAAAAAGTTTTCTTATTTAACTTGGACTTTGAAAAACACCTTCATGTGAGATCCCTACATTTTTCGTGTCCTCTATTCATCATTAGGTCTCAGTGTTTCATGCCTTTTTTTTTTTTCCTCCCCAGTTTTTGTTGGGACACATCTGTATGATGTTATGATCCTGAATGGCTAGGCAATCCCAACCATTTTGCAATGACTGCTTGGTTCCCTTGACTGCAGGGCGTTTGGAATACATTTCTTTTCACAGTGCTTGGAAAAGGAAGTTAGTTACCCTCTTTCCACAATTCTTGCAGAGAATTGTAATTAGCAAATATGATTCATTTTGCAATGTCTCATCACTAAACATTGTTCTGCCATGCTACAGAATGTTGTCATTTCTGCATCCTTAGGTGGGTCAAGAATATGACAGATTTAGCCATAGATCACTCTTCATGAGTCATTCCATATAAAGTGATGCTTTTAGTGCAAATATGTCTTTTTTATTGCAACAATAAGATGCTTTGCTCTGATCAGTTCACAAATTTATTTACCAATTTGTTAATTTTTCCTTCATACAAACCATTGCTGGATGGATGCTGTGGTTCCCCTTCACTTTACTCTAGCTTGGTACAAGTTCATCAACTCAGGCGCTTACTGAATGTAGGGAAACAGAGATGTAGGGATTGTTACTCAATAGAAAAACTTGCTACATATGGGATAAAGATCATTTTAAATGGCTTCCTGCTTGTCATCTTTTTACTGGGGTCAGACCCACAGTTAGATATGGTTTGTATCCTCAAAGAGTGTTTTTAAGATTACTATACAGGTGTGTGACATAACAACTACAGGCAGGTATATTCCGTGGTTGTGGTTGATGCTGCATCTGTTTGTGTTACCAGCTTCAGATACAACAAACATAGACTACATTATACAGCATATTATTTGAGCATTCGTACTCCAAAAAGAGAGAAAATATATAAGCTAACTGATATGCTTGCATCATTGACCACATATAACTGTATTTCACCCTACACTACAGTATCTCTGTATGCTGCACCTTCATAAGTGATGACAACACAGTGTTTCTTGTTAATTATTTAATTAATTTCTACACAGATTTCTCACTTCTGTTATGTACCGGTAGTTTAATATTTTGTACTTCCCCTTTTTTTTCCATTAATTTTATCCTGTTTGGTTGTGGTTTATGGAAACTTATTATTCTTTATCATGGTTTTGTATTTCAGATTATTTGTACTTGACCCTTTGAGATTTTAGGGAGGGGCCAAAACTTACATGTGGGAAAACACACTCCAGTCTAGATTACTGCTTCTAAGTTTGGAAATAGTTTCCTTTACTTGCTTGCTGTAAATTTATTTTTCGTGATAGAATGTTGGGTTTGGTTTCATTTTGAAGCTAAGTAATTTTACTGAATTATATCAACTTAAGAAGTTACCTAAGAAGTTAAAACTACAAAATTATATTGTCAAAATAATGCATTCACATTAACTGTGAACAGAAATTTCTTTCTTTTTCATAAGTAGATATCTAAGAAAATGCACTATAAAAAATTGTAACTTTTTGTACTATGAAAAAGTAAAATAGATTTTCTTTCCTGTGATATATAAGGTTATACTCATATATGCCAGTTAATTAAGTAGTAAAACTATGGAAAATTAGGTGCAACAGCATTTTGAAAGTAAATCTCTTAGAACAGCCCCTTCTTGCACTGGAGACAGTTGATCTATCACCCAGTACTCTTCAGACATCATCCCAGCAATTTATTTTTAACTTATTTCTTACATTTTCTGTAGAAGTCATTTGACATCATCAGAGTCTCAAGGGATAAAATTTGCGTGGCATCATTTGATTTCTAATCTCAAAGGGTTAAGAGTCTCTCTTACAGAGTACACATCCACATACACATTTTAAGGTTTATGGTATTGAAAGGATTTTATTTTGTTGTATGAAGTGGATAATTTTGTCTTTCCGTAAGTCAAAGTACAGTATGTTTTCAGCAAGGGCTCCAAGTTTGTAATTCATTATGAGAAAAATGCTTGTAGCATTATTAGGTTGTTGGCCTTAAACATCTGTCTGCATCCATGACTCTTTGGTACATTGTGAGAAGGGCCCTTGCATTAACATAATAAACTTTTAGTTAATGAATAAGGATGCTAGAAGTCCTATAACATAAACATGAGAAATGTGTACAAAATAAGTTTCAACGTTTTACTGAATAATATGCAGTTCTTTGGAAGATGACTGGGTTATTGGTAAAGGTATTGATACAGAATTAAAAAGCATAAATGTTTAAAAATTAATATTATGTTCCTGTAATCTTGGTTCATAAGGAATTCAGATTTTATGATCCAAAGCACTGGAGAAGTGCAACTTCCAAGTGACTCATTTAACTATGATGGTGGTGGAGTTACATTTTTAATAATATCTCCTGTTTTATTTTATGTTTTTACATTAAATCTGAAATTAATATTGAGTGTTCTTGTTTTGATACACTGTAACGAAAGACAACTTTAAAAAATTATGCATGTGCATATACTGTACACCCTGTCAGGGTGTTAACCACAAGTAAAGTATGAGGTGTAAGTGTATTGAATACAAAACTTATTTTAAACAAATGTTGTATGTACTATTTTAAACCACAGTAGTTTAGATTGATATCTTTTTTTGAAGAATTGATTGTTGTCTCTTCCTACCGCTTTTTTGGTGATTTGCTAATGGCAAATGTTTATGGATGCTAACTGAAATGTATTCTGTGTGGTACTCTGATCATTTTTATTTTTGGTGTTTTGCCTATTGTCATAACGTGGTGTGGAAATGTGGTGGTGTATCTTTCTTGCTAACACAAAAATAAATCTTTGTGTGAGCTGCTTATATTTGTTGTGATTTAAATTCAATGTTTTGACAAATTTTTTTTTGCTTTGTGTGCGGTATATGGTGTGTACGTACTTTGGGATGCTTTGGCTTGGCTCACGTTAATAAAATAGCATGAAGCCAAATCTCCCTTCGAATCTGAACAGCGTGACTCCGAGCCCAACAGCAGCATCACACAGAACCTCATTCCAGCAGAGGAAGGAAAGGGACCAATTCAGCTCGGGTAAGGACACTTTCCTATTCATGTTTTTTGTTGATGCTCTGTTTCAGTTTTTATGTTTATCGATGATGTATCTTGTACTGTATTGCTTTGTCTTGAGATACTTAACGTAGATTTATTAAGATCTAATGTAATATCCTTCCTGACATTTCCTCTTTAGTTTGTTAAGAACATTTTTCTGACTTGGGAGCATTGTCACTTGAATAAAGAGCATTTCATTTTAGCATCCCTATAATTGGAACATCACATATTCAGCTGTAAAACTAATTCTTATTTATTTCCAATATCTTTTTTTCTTTTTTTTGTCAAGTTGGATTTCATAGAACTATAGTCACTAAGATAACTTGCAATGCTTTTTTTTTTAGTATCAAAGGCACTGATACTGTTGCATATGCATTGGCAAAAATGGCCATTCAAAGTTTATTTATTAGATTTTCTGCATTTTTCTGTTTAACTTTATCTATGCAGTCCAGTATATGCTAATTTTTTCCATGTGTATAAGGACATTTTATTCTCATAAAAATGATCGCATGCACAGTTTTTCTTGGTTTTGAACAAGAAATATCAGGAAAAAGCCAACCACATATTTCTTGTAGATACAAAGTAATTTAAACATAGTATTAAGGTTAGGTTTACATCAGTTTTAGTACAGCAAAATTAAAACATTAGTATAGCCTGTGCTGTTGAGGCAGAATAAACATATTACAGTAGTAAGTTCACATTTTCTTTAAAGACAGGCTTATGCTGTGTTGAGTTTACTTTCATATAACTTTCAAAGCCTATCATTTATTATGCAGTCACCACAAACTTCTAGATCATCAATTAAAGCGATGGGTTACTGTATTTTGGAATGTTATTTCATCTAAAATCAGTTTTATATACAGTATACAGGAAGTCTTCTGTATACAAACTTTGAACTTACAGACTTTCAAAGATACAACCTTCCATGTTTGCATGATATATGGGACTTATAAATTTTATTTCATTGCCACTTTTTCAAGGGAAGAGTAAAAATTTTTGTTTATTATAAAATTTATTTTATGTACAACGATAAAATTGTCTTGATAAAGCTGTAGAGTATTACTGCATGATGTTACGGTATATGCTATAGGCTAACTACAATCCTGGATGCCTGGACTAATTTTATTCAACTTACAAACCGGCCCGTGAAATGGATCTGGTTTGTATTTAGAGAACTACTCGAATTTAATGTTGGTTGTTTACTTACTTTGTAAAGACAAGGATTTATAAAAGTGGACTGCATTTCAGCTTCGTTGCCGGTGTCACTCCTCGCGAACGGATGCCGATGTTTGAGCGCATGTTGTGGCGCGTTTGTCGGGGCAATGTTTTCGTGCGTCAGTCAGAAATCCCTGAACCTCTTGAGGACCCTGTAACAGTAAGTCATTCTGTTTCCTGTTGTAGTAGTCCATTTCAGTATTTAAGGAACTACCGTGCCATTTATACAATTTTTTAGAGTGGTTGACTTAAAACTGTAAAAAGGAAGGATTGTATTAGTTAGTGAAGCAAATTTCAGAGTACATAGTATAATTTTTTTTAGTTATCTTTTAATATACCAGTCCACAGTGTTCTTAGTATTACCTGGACTGTATGTATGTGAAAGATTTTTCAAGTCTCTCACTCTCTCTCTCTAAAGAAAAAATACTGTATTTTGCTCTCTCTCTTTTTTTAAAGGAAAAATACGGCATTTTGCTTACTGACACTCTCTCTCTCTCTCTCTCCTTCCTTTTAAAGAAAAAAAATACTGTATTCTGCCTACTGATTTTATTTTTCACCAGTGATACTTAATTGTGAGCCATGAGAAGAACCCATTTTACCCCATGGTGTATGTCAAGTACTCGCAACTAAGGGATAATTTTCACTAATGCACAAACCAAATCTGCAGGGAGAGCAGGTGCGCAAGACCGTCTTCATCATCTTTTTCCAAGGTGAACAGTTGAAGACGAAAGTGAAGAAGATTTGCGAGGGATGCCGTGCAACCATGTATCCCTGTCCTGAGAGTACTACCGAGCGAACCGAGATGTCTCAAGGGGTTAAGGGACGTCTGGATGATCTGAAGACGGTGAGGATGAGATGGGTACCTTTGTATAACTTGGAAATATGTGTTTGATTGCTTTTTGTAATTGTACTCAATCAGTTTTTTTGTAAGTAAAAAAAAAAACACTTCATAACTTGACTTTTGTTGGTTTTGTTCAGTGCTTACATTCTCTCCGACTGTTGGTGAAACATTCTAGTTGTTTGGTAATGCATGGCTTAGCAGTCTGCACCAGCAAATTGAAGATTGCAGTACATCTGATATTTTGTGGAATTTACTTGATATTTTTCGACACAGGTTCTGAGTCAGACAACGGACCATCGCCGGCGTGTGCTTGAGGCTGCGGCAAAGCACATTCGAGCTTGGTTCATCAAGGTTCGGAAGATCAAGGCCATTTATCTGACCCTCAACATGCTTAACTTGGATGTCACAAACAAATGCCTCATTGCAGAATGCTGGATCCCTACTGATGACCTCATACGCATCAGGGAAGCACTTCGTAAAGGGACTGTAAGTAATGATTCTCTCAGTCACCTCACTAATCTACTGCTTATACACAGGTATGATTATTATTGCCATAACTCTGTTTACACACTGATCAGCCACTCAGTTGCACCATGATCATTCTGATTTTGCATCTCCTAATCCCTTTCTCTGTTGTTGTCAGTGTATTAATTTCTTGCTTAGTTTAATTAATATTCACTTCCACTTTTCAGTATGTTATTCATTCATACAGCTCATCTGTAATTTTTTCTTTTTATACAGTAAAGACAGACGATTATTTTAAAGTTATAATTGATCTCATGAAATCATGGATTTGCCTGCTATATCAGTGTATCATAATTAAATATATTTAGCATGAAGAGCAGGAATGACAGGGTTATATTTTTTATTGAAGTGCAATAAAATCTTTATGAAGAAACCATTTGTTGTAAAACAGTATAAAAGTGTTACAGTAATATTTATCATTGTTATAAGTATTGCTAGTTCTATCTATAATGTTGCAGTATTAGTAGTGACAGTACTGATAGCAGGGGGAATAATAGCATAAGGTATAATTCTATAAGCTCAATTTTTAATTTTATTTTACAGGAAAAGGCTGGCAGCTCAGTTGAGCCTATCATAAACTGCATGGAGACTAGTATCAACCCCCCAACATTCCACAGAACCAACAAATTCACAAGTGCCTTCCAAAACCTCATTGATTCTTACGGAGTTGCAACTTACCGTGAAGTGAATCCAGGTTGTGCACTTTTTGGAATTTTTATAACTGTTTTTCAAAATAAACCCAACATTCATATGGGGATATGCTTTAGCACCAAGTGTTTAAACTGAAAGCTGTGAAAAAACCCGTTTCAGGTATCTTAAAAGGAATGCAGTACAGTACTGTATTTACAAGAAGTAAACCTACAAAACATAAATTTTTTAAAACTGCAGTTGTTGTCATAAACTGCCCATAGAGGTGCACTCCCTCTATAATATTACTATTAAGTACCTATCAATACCATTGACTTATTATCATCACCATCATTGAGAAATTTTGCAAAATCTTGCTTCTGTGCCCAGCATATAAGTGTTAGTATTAGTAAGGTTGCCTTGCTCCATTAGTCAACCAAAGAAAATAATGAAATTTGGAATTGTTTAATCCACTGACATGGCAATAGTCATTTGTAAAGCAATGGTTATACCTTTGAAAAATAAAAATATTAAATATAATTTTTCATTGCAGTATTTCGGGTATTGTTGCAACCACCCCATCTTTTGATTCTCCATTTGATCTGCAAAATAAATACTTTATAATTTATTACACAAAAATATAATTGTTCCTCTTTTCCCCTGCAGCACTCTACACCACCACCACATTCCCCTTCCTGTTTGCTGTCATGTTTGGTGATGCAGGTCATGGTTTGATCATGTTGGTATTTGCTGCTTGGATGGTTATTAGGGAAAAAGCTCTCATTGCTGCCAAGATGAAAGGAGAGGTAAGGAGCTGAAAATATTTAGTTTTATATAAGCTACTTACCAAGTAATTACATAGCTATTAGTTTCTGTTAACAGCTATGTAATTACTTGGTAAGTATATACAGTATAAAGCTTTATTTTATTATAAAAATGTCATTTTGTTATGAGGTATGCAAATTCTTTATTTGAATTAAAACTGTGCCTGAGATCTGGATGTCTAGATCTTCAGGATTAGGGTTGAAATAAAAATAGGTTTGAAGTGAGTTTGTACTTCCTTCTAAGGGTTTCCAAAGTCCAATCTGTAATGCCAGTCTGCACAACTTTAGTGTCTTGTTTTTGTATTTTAATTGGTGTAGTTTCTCTTTGCAGTGATTTGAATACATACTATTCCCTGAGAATACATACCTTCATAGAATTGATTAAATTGTTTGTAAAATATTGTATATTTGAATTAAATTGAAAAGTTACCATAAAAAAATTGTTGTGGCTGTGGGAAATCCCTTAAATATCACTTTGTTCATGAAACTTACCTGTCAGATATATATATAGCTGTATTCTCCGAAGGTCCGACAGAATTTCAAATTTCGCGGCACACGCAGTGGCCGGTCAGGTGGTTAGTACCCATTCCCGCCGCTGGGAGGCGGTATCAGGAACCATTCCCATTTTCCATTCAGATTTTCTCTGTCGCGGTGTTGTCAACAACTGTTGTCTGCACCTCCGTCATAGGATTTGCTTTTTCTAAATTACTGAGTATCTCATTGTCTTTTGGTATTTTGACTTTGGATCGGTAGATCGGCATACGCTTTTGACTTTTCTTTGGGTTTTGATTTAGATTATCATTATGTCTGGGTCTAGCTCTGCTAGTTACCGTGCGTGTGTGATGTCTGAATGTAGGTGAGGTTGCCGAAAGCTGCGGTTGACCCTCACACTATTTGTTCTAACTGTAGGAAGCATATATGCATGTTGAATGATAGGTGTGATGAATGTGCTTCTTTGTCTGAAAATGAATGGAGAGCGTATGATAAATATGTGAGGAAGTTGGAGCGTGATCGACTGAGGAGGTCTTCCTCCAGGAGTGCTTCTCTTTGCGGAAGTGTTGATGTCGGCCCTAACTCCCCTGTACCTTTAGATCCTAACCCTGTGGTTTTGTCTCCTGCCCTGAGGTCGTGCCAGTGGAGACTAATATGCTTTCCGCTATGATGGAATCGATTCGTGCATTAGAATCTAAGGTGTCAGCTCTCCAAGATAAGTGTTGTGAAGTGACTAGTGCCCCCAGTGCAGTGGAGGGGCGTCAGACCGGCCCCATCATGCCTCTAGGCCTGGACCTCTGCTGGACTCCCAGGACTCAGGAGAGAGCATGTCGAAAGCCGAAGGAGGGTGACGGGATCCCCACGGTCTGGCGTCCCTTCGGCAGGTCCTGAAGACGTTTCCCAGGCTGCCCAGGCTCGATCTCGTGTTCGGGTCCTGAAGGACTGCTTCGTCTTCTGACACGTCCTCCCCACGCAGGGGTTGGAACCGTCAGATAGACTCTCGCCCTCTTAAGAGAAGCTTTAGGGAGGAGGACGCTTCACGTCCTCTCTCTCCTACTCTGTGCTCCTCGCCAGAGTTTGTGGATGCGTTCCCCCCAAAGAAGTACCGGACGTCATCCCAAGAAGACGTTTTGAGCGCCCAAGAGCTCTCCCTCCTCAAGAGAAGAGGATTAGGACGCCCCCTCGTCCTTCTGCCTCTAGGTTCCGTGATTCTCCAGAGAGGCGTCACCAACGAGGACCCTTATTGCCTCCATGCAGCAGCAACTCTCCTCGTTCATTGCAGAGAGAGAGTCCAGGTCCCGTCCTCGTCGGAAGGATGTTAGACTCCCAGTGAAGAGATCTAGGCGGTCTCCTTCTCCTGCTCCTCGTTCGTCACCTTCGTCTGCTTCGCCCGCTCGTCGTGGAAGGAACCCTAGACTCGTCCCCAGAGGGTGTTGGGAGGATCGATCTTGGCGTCACCCCAGGACGTCCTCCCCTCCCTTCTCGTTCTAGACGTCATGTTCTCCATTTTGTTGATGACGCTCGTCAGGCTTATGACGTTCGTCATGCTGCCAGACGTGACGCCCGGCTGGACGCTCAAGAAGCTCGTCATGCTGCCAGGCGTGGACGGCTCCGATGGACGTTTTTGACTCCCTTCAAGACGCTCCACCTGCCGTTGCTGTCGGCTCGTGTGGTTCCTGGTTCTCCAGCTGCCTTGCACGCCAGTTCCTCTTCCAAGCAGAGGTCCCTGCGGCGTGTTTCCTCTCCAACTTCTCTCTGCTCTTCCCGCCCGATGTTGGAGATAGACTCAGGGTCTCGGAGTCTGAAGATGAGTTGAAGGATCAGTCCTCGTCATGCCGGACTACCAGATCCTCGTCAAGCTGTTGAAGGAATTGTTTCCTGACAAGTTTCTGCCGGCAGTACCTCTCTCCCCTCCTTCTCAACTGACTTCTACTAAGTCTAGGAAAGCTCCGGGATTTCTGAAGATGACTAAATCGCTCTCCACTAAGCGGGCCTTCAAGAAAGTCCATTTGTGGATGGACTCCCGCAAGGCTCAAGGAAAGTCTTCTTTCGCCCTTCCCCCTTCAAGACTCTCGGGAAAAGCGGCGATGTGGTATGAGACCGGAGAAGACTTAGGCTTACGTCTTCCTTCCTCATCTAAGGGAGACTTCGCCTCGCTCGTTGATTCGAGTAGGAGGTCTCATCTGTCGACGGCCAAGATTCCCTGGACTCTTACGGAGATGGACCATCTTTTGAAGGGCCTTTTCAAGACGTTAGAAGTTTTCAACTTCCTTGACTGGTGTCTTGGAGCTTTGGACCTTAAGTCTCGGAGTCAGGACTCGATCTCCTTGTCGGACCTTTTGAGCGTCTTGTCTTGTATGGACAAGGCGGTCCGAGATGGTTCTGACGAATTGGCCTCGCACTTTGCGTCTGGAGTGCTCAAGAAGAGGTCTCTATTCTGCGGTTTCGCTACGAAGTCCGTCTCCTTGGCACAGAAAGGAGAACTGTTGTTTGCTCCCCCTTTCCAATCATCTTTTCCCGGCCGTTGGTTAAGGACACGCTGCAAGCCTACAAGAGAAGACCACACAGGACCTGTTGGCTCAGTCATCGAAGCGCCCTGCGGTTCCTGTGACCTCGACGACGTCAAACCGTCAACATTCACCCAAGATGAAGAAGCCCTTTCGTGCCGGAGCATCCTCGAAACCTTCTTCTCGAGGAAAGAACCTCTCGAGAGGTAAAGCCCTTGCTAGAGGTAGGGGCAAGAAATGATGTGATTCTCCTCCAGATACCGGTGGGTGCCAGGCTTCTTGCGTTTTCCGAAGTCTGGAAAGTGAGAGGGGCAGACAGTTGGTCCCTTTCGGTTTTAGAGAAAGGATACAAGATCCCTTTCCTTTCTCCCCCTCCCTTAAGCCTTTCGCCCTTGGACCTCTCTCCGTCGTACGGTCCAGGAAAACAAGAGATCCTATACGACCTGCTGAGGCAAATGCTCGTCAAGAGAGCAATAGAACAGGTCTTAGACCTGAATTCCCCGGGCTTCTACAACAGGCTGTTCCTGGTCCCGAAACAGTCGGGAAGTTGGAGACCTGTGCTGGATGTCAGCAGCCTGAACCGCTTTGTCGCGAAAGAAACTTTCAAGATGGAGACGGCGCAGTCTGTTCTAGGAGCCTTAAGACCTGGGGATTGGATGGTATCCCTCGACCTTCAGGACGCGTACTTCCACGTACCGATACATCCTCAGTCAGGAAGTTCCTGAGGTTCGTCTTGAGGGGAAAGGTGTATCAATTCAGAGCTCTTTGCTTTGGCCTGTCCACAGCTCCCATGATTTTCACCGTCATCATGCGGAATGTAGCAAGGTGGCTGCATCTGGCAGGCGTGACGTGTGTCGCTCTACTTGGACGACTGGCTGATTCGGCGTCATCGAGGGAGAGGTGTCTGGAGGATCTTCAAGCAACTTTAAACCTGACGAAGGAACTCGGCCTGCTGGTCAACTTCGAAAAGTCACACCTGACCCCAACGCAGTCCATCGTGTATCTGGGGATTCAGATGGACTCAGTGGCTTTTCGGGCTTTTTCCGTCCCGAACGTCAACAACTGTGCTACGAAAAAGTCCTGGCCTTCCTAGGGAAAGAAACCTGTTCGGTGAGGAGTGGATGAGTCTGCTGGGGACCATTTCCTCACTGGAAAAGTTTGTTTTCCTAGGGAGACTACATCTCAGGCCTCTTCAGTTCTTCCTGCAAGACAACTGGGAAGACAAGGAAAATCTCGAGTTGTCTCTCAAACTTTCCCTCGAAGTGAAGGAGCATCTCAGGTGGTGGTTGGATCCCTCGAGGCTTTCAGAGGGCGTGTCTCTCAGCCTTCGAACCCGACCTAGTGTTGTTCTCCGACGTCAATGTCGGGGTGGGGAGCAACACTGGGCAAGAGAGAAGTGTCAGGCATCTGGAGAGGGGAACAGGTGGCCTGGCATATCAATATGAAGGAATTAGGGGCGATTTTTCTAGCCCTTCGATTCTTCCAAGATCAAGTGTCGGTCGCACAGTCCAGGTAAACGCGGACAATACCACTGCTCTATCTTACCTGAAAAAACAGGGAGGCACTCATTCTCGTTCCCTGTTCGTTCTTGCGAAAGAGATCCTGTTGTGGGCGAGTTCCAGGAACGTTACGATCTTGACGAGGTTCGTAGCAGGCGTTCAGAACGTGAGAGCGGACCTGCTAAGTCGTCGTCATCAACTGCTCCCGACAGAGTGGACTCTGAACCAGGAGGTGTGCCAAAAACTGTGGGGTTTATGGGGTCGTCCCTTAGTAGACCTGTTTGCAACGTCAAAGAACAACAGGCTTCCGCTTTACTGCTCCCCTGTCCTGGATCCAGGAGCAGTGTCAATAGACGCCCTTCTTTGGGACTGGTCTCGTCTGGACCTTTACGCTTTCCCTCCCTTCAAGATCCTGGGAGAAGTGGTCAGGAAGTTAGCGTCGTCGCAAGATACGAGGATGACTCTGATCGCTCCGTATTGGCCTTACAAGGAGTGGTTTCCGGAGGTAATGTCGCTTCTGGTAGACTTTCCAAGGGTGTTACCTCTTCGTCCAGATCTACTCAGACAGCCCCACTTCGAACGATACCATCAAAACCTCTCCGCTCGGTCTGACTGCGTTCAGACTATCGTAAATGCTGGCGAGAGCGAGGTTTTTCAAGCAGGTGGCAAGAGCGATCGCGTGAGAGCCAGGAGAACATCCTCGATCGCAGTTTACCAATCGAAGTGGGCGTATTTTCAGCAGTGGTGTACTGCAGAGGATTTCCTCTTCTCGACCACTGTGAGCCAGATTGCCGACTTCCTTTCTTTCCTTAGGGAAGTTCGAAGCTGGCAGTCTCTACTATTAAGGGGTATAAGAGTATGTTGTCGGCGGTCTTTCGGCACAGAGGATTAGATATCGCCAACAATACGGACCTCCATGACCTCATTAGGTCGTTCGAGGCGACTAAGGTGCCTCAGTTTTGGTTCCATCTTGGAACTTGGACGTGGTTCTTAAGTTCCTGATGCAAAGCCCTTTTGAACCCCCTTCATGCTGCTTCTTTGAGGGACTTAACAAAGAAGACTTTATTTTTAGTTGCTCTCGCTACTGCAAAGAGAATCAGTGAGATTCATGCAATATCTAAGTCTGTTGGTTTTAAAGGAGACGATGCGGTGTGTGTTCTCTCCAACCGTCGTTTCTTGCCAAGAATGAGAACCCGTCTCACCCCTGGCCCAAGTCCTTTGAATTGAAAGGTTTGGCGGGTATTCTGGGTCAGGAACCAGAAAGACTGCTTTGCCCTGTTCGGGGCTCTAAAATTCTACTTGAACAAGACAAAAGAGTCGAGAGGGCTTGCATGGATAGGTTATGGTGCTCGGTGAGAAGACCTGACGTCCCCATGTCAAAGAATGCGCTGGCTTTCTTCTTGAGGTCCACCATTCAGGAAGCGCATAAGAGTTGTCAGGAGAGTGACTTCGAACTTTTGAAAGTTAAAGCGCATGAGGTTCGGGCTGTGGCAACGTCAGTAGCCTTTCAAAAAGAACATGGCTCTGAACGAGATTATGAATGCCACTTTTGGAGAAGTCATTCTGTGTTCGCCTCTCATTACCTAAAGGACGTAAGAACAGTGTATGAGTCTTGCTGTTCATTGGGACCTTACGTTTCGGCTGGTACGATCTTGGGAGAAGGAGGCAGTACCCATCCTATCCTTTAATGTATGGTTAGAATAGTTTTAAAATTTTTGGTTGTGTTTTTATGGTTGTGGGTAGACTGTGGGGGCAGTCTCCCCTTTCCTTAGTTTTTTACTAGTCACGATATTTGGTAGGTCAGGTGGTTATTTTTGTCTCTTTGCTTCCTTCTTGAGGGCTACGATCTGGGCACATAGTGGTCACGTCCCGTTGTCAGATCGTCTGGAACTCTCCAACCTTATAGGTCTCTACCTCGTTGGAAACTCCAGTAAAGCAGACTTGAGACTTGGGTGACAGTAATCACGAAGTCAGCTATGCTAAAAGGTAAGGAACCAAGATGTGTAATCATCTACATTGTTTTGTTTCTCAATCCTATGCTGTCTCTGCCCACCGCCAATGGTGCGATTCAGCTATATATATATCTGACAGGTAAGTTTCATGAACAAAATGATATTTTAATGATAAAATAAGGTTTGTTCATACTTACCTGGCAGATATATATTCGTAGTGCCCACCCTCCTCCCCTCAGGAGACAACGGCACTATGAAAATCTGAATGGAAAATGGAATGGTTCTGATACCCGCTCCCAGCGGCGGGAATGGGTACTAACCACCTGACCGGCCACTGCGTGTGCCGCTGAAATTTGAAATTCTGTCGGACCTTCGGAGAATACAGCTATATATATATCTGCCAGGTAAGTATGAACAAACCTTATTTTATCATTAAAATATCATTTTTATTAAGTAATTATACGTGTAATGTTTTCAAAGCGGCATACCAGAAAATGTAAAAATAAATTTCTCTTTTCAGATCTGGAACATTTTCTTTGGTGGTCGATACATCCTTCTTTTGATGAGCTTGTTCTCCATTTACACTGGTATAATCTACAATGACATATTTTCAAAATCTTTCAATGTTTTTGGTTCCCACTGGAGTGTTGGAAACAACACAAATACTACAACTATCGATGAGATTGAGCAACTGTGGTATGTGGAGAAGGAATTGACCTTGGATCCAAGATACAGGGACATATATGTTGGTGATCCTTATCCCATTGGATTTGATCCAATATGGCAGGTCAGTTCATGCTTTGGTTTCTTGCTTTGTACTATAACATTTCATTTTTCTGATATTATGTACCATCATTCAGAAAGTTCCATAGGTTTTGTTTTTATGTAGCTGAGAATGGTAGGTAGCTGATGTTTAATAGAATTTATAATTTTATGTGTACAGGCTTTAATAACTAGAGAACATCTCTTCCTATTAATTATGAAATCACCTGTGAAAGTTGAGTGATTATAGTGTAGCATAGATCTATAGAATAAGAAAAACTTATCCAGAAGTCCCTCGTGATTTGTGTCGTAAAAGGCACTTAACAAGACCAGTTTCTTGAACAGTTCAAGCAAGCAGTATCTTAACCTTCCTGTGACTTTTGTTGCTAAGAATATTTCCTTTTTCTTCAGATATCAGTCAACAAGATCAATTTCCAGAACAGTTACAAAATGAAGATCTCCATCATTATTGGCGTGGTGCACATGATTTTTGGCATCTCCTTATCTCTTGTCAACCACTTGTAAGTAATAAATACATAGCTGTGTTAAAAATTGTTAAATGCTAGTTAAAGTAAAGCAATCTTTGTTGAAAACTGTTAAAAATCTTTTAAATACTTTTTCTATAAGAAGCTCTTTCTTATTGTGGTTTATTTGTGTATACTGTACTGGATTACCAGAACTATTTCAACAAGAATTTCCACAGATTCTTCTTGGGAGGTTAACTAGGACTCAGAAGTGCAAAGTTGGAGAGCTTGCTTGAGACAATACTCCAGAAACTCAGTGGTGGAATGAGAAAATTTGTCAGCTCAGATTTTTCTCAAAGGAACATTGCCATCATAGAGATTGAATAGACAGCTAAGTTATTCCATGAGCATTGTCCCTTAATCTTGAAAATGGCCAGAAACTGAAAGATTCTAGGGCCTCTTCTAGTAGATCTGTTCATGATGGCCATAAACAAGAAGCTTTGAATTGGTCTTCTCAACTAGGTCTAGCTAGTTGGAAACAAATACCTGTATGCTATCAGGAGAAGCAAGTTCAGTGCTTATGCTTCTTCTCTGTTCATCTTGAAGGCATACAAGGTGATTGGGTCCTAAGAGGAGTTCTTTTGGTACTTAGTGCATCTCTTATTTCAGTTGGGTTTTTGTGTTGGTCTCATTTCAGCTGATGTTACCACCAACTCTGGGCATTAAACCCTCATCTTGGAGGTTATTCAGTAATACCTGTGACAGAGAGTCTTTCTGAACAACAGCTAACAAGATCTTGAGGTAGAGTGAACTACCTACTACAGACAGTTTTGTAAAGAGCTGTTTCCACTCACCACACCCATTTCTCAGCCTATTGGACTAATTTACCCACCTGAGATAGGTGAAGGGTCCAATTATATCTATAATTAAGTTTTAGGTTTCCACTTTATTGGTCATTAAAGGCAAAAGTGTGAAACAAATGACCGTTGTAACTTCAAATAACCAGAAAATAAATCTTCAAAGCATTTCTATAGCCTCTTCCTTTGATGCTACAGTTAATGTGAGATTGTTTGCACACAGTAATTCTTAGGGATTTAACTTTTCTGCACTCCTTTTAAATTTCCTCTGATACTGGAGTAAACAATACAGGATTCATTGCTGATTCTTGAGAGACACCAGCATTTATCCTATTTTTCTGTTTATGCCGAGGTGGTATAGGATCATATCTTGGTCAGGGAGTCTTTCTGGTATCTAGTGCCTTAATGCCAATGTAATAACTTGGCTTCTTATATTGCTTGTTATTTCTGTAGTTACCTTGATGTAAAGATTCAATAAACTACCAGTAATTTAATGTTGCTACAAAATGAATGTCTCTGTCCTTTCCACTATATATTTCTCTTTCTTTACAGGTTCTTCAGGAGAGCCATCAGCGTCCTTTGTGAGTTTATCCCACAGATGATCTTCCTGATCTTCCTCTTCGGCTGGCTGTGCGTTATGGTCATCATTAAATGGATTAGTTACGGAAACGGGGAAGAATTTGACAAAGTTCACGACTCTTCTTGTGCTCCATCCGTCCTTATTACTTTCATTAACATGGTTCTTGTGAAACCTGACAAGGTAAGATATTGTTAATTTGATTTCAGTACTGTACTGTAATGCCTAATTCTCAGGTCATGGAATATTGTGCAATTTGAATGTGGGGTATGTGTTAACTGAATCCCCTGGTCTTGTAGATGTTAGTTGTAGAATTTTCTTTGAGTATGTTGGGTACATAATAGCTTTGATCCTCAGAAATGTATTAGTGTATTTTACCAGCAGCAATTATAACTATTTTCAGAATGTGGTCTTCCGTAAAATGTGCATTTTTTTATATTGTTTTTAAAAAACGTTTTTAATGTTACAGTAAGAGTGCTGTATGTTACATAACTGTAAACAATGTTGCCTCATAATTATCAGCATCAGTGATGCCATTCATAAGCTAGAGAGTTAGGAGGCTATAATAAACTGCAATACATTAAGCATGGAGATTTTTATCTGTTAAAATATCCCATGTAGTTAAATTGATGAAGGTTGTTTATCAAGGTATCTGATGGATAATTTTGTTCGTGATTAGTTGTGGTTATGGTTTATACTTTTCGAGATTCTTCTAAAATTTGCATATTTGTTTTCTTACCTTACAGCCTGTAGAGGGATCACCGTGTAAAGTCTTCTTCTTCGATGGGCAGTTTACCTTCCAGGTTGTTTTGCTTCTGGTTGCTGTGATCTGTGTTCCAATCATGTTGATACCAAAGCCATTCTTCATAAAATACGAATACAATAAGAAGAAGAAAGCTCACACTGCACAACATATAGCAGACTCTGGAGAAACAGTTGAGTTTATAGTCTATTAACTTACTGGAAGTTTTAAGAATAAGAAACTTATCAAACCATTTGCACAGTATTCAGCTAAAGTTCTGCAGTCACTGTGAATTTAATATGTAAAGTTTTGGGTGTTGAAGATTTCTAGTCCATGCTTCAGATTCATATATAACAGCGGTCAGGTCTTTGAGAAATAAGAATATTCTGTGAAGGAAGCAACAAAGCTGCAGGATAAATCAAATTGTAAAACTCTCGAGTCCTTTCAGAGTGCAGTGATATCCAATGAAGAGGAGGAAGAAGAGGAGTTCCAGTTTAGTGAAGTATTCATAGAACAAGCCATTCATACCATTGAGTTTGTTCTGGGGTCCGTCTCACACACGGCTTCATACCTCCGACTTTGGGCTTTGTCGCTGGCTCATGGGCAGTTATCGGAGGTCTTGTGGAACATGGTCATGGCCATTGCTTTGAAGCAGGTAATTTCTCTGAAAGTGAAAGATTAAAAGTTACGGATACAGTACTTTGCCCCAACATTGTTAGCAAGATTTTGGTTCTCATTCAGCACTGTTGTATGGTTGTTGTAGACTCTTCCTTGAATAGCCTATGATATGAATAGTCTGTGAAGCAAGTTTTTGTGAATTTATGGTTTAAGCTAGTACATAAGCATAGAACTCAGACATATCTTCTTTAAAGCTCTTGACCAAATTTGTAGTTTGCGTACCATCAGGTTTAATGACAAATAACCCTGTTATATGACTTTTTTGTACCCAACAGGATAGTATGGTCGTGGGGACTATCATGGTATACTTGATATTTGCTGCATGGGCAGCCCTTACTGTCAGCATTTTGGTTCTCATGGAAGGATTGTCAGCTTTCCTCCACACTCTTCGACTGCACTGGTGAGTCTCCTGTTCACATGTGTCTGTTCCTGCCTATGTACATTTTACAGTGCCTAGCATATGTTTACTTTAGTAAGGTTCATAAACTGGTTACTTTGAGCTGCAGTCCAGATATGTTTCTCAGTTTTCAGGTTTTAGAATGAGGAAAACTTGTTTTTTAGTCTGATTTTAAATGAAACGTTTTGTTGTATATTTGGTCTATAAAATACTTGAAAGTTATCCCACTGTATATGTACTTGTACATTTATGTAATAATTTAAATATGTGACTTCATTTTATAATGTAAGGGACATATTTTAGCATACTAAACTCAAGTCCATGTTGTAACTAAACCACAAAGTTGAGATTCTCAACTTTCACCAGAAGATAAAAAGTACAGTATGTCCCTTCTAATGAATTAGACCTCAAATCTCCATGGAGACATTCCATACGAAGTTTGGCATATCGGCTGCTCCATTTGGTCTTGAATTTTATGACAGGGTATTATGAGCTAATGACAATACATGTTTGAAATAGAGAGGTGTATGGGGCCGATATACTGCCGATGAGATTTTTGTGTAGGTATATGAATCAGCTCATACCACAGAAGTTTCCTGCATAATGAGTTTGTCTAAGTTTCAACACTCGGATTAAGAAATTGAATTATAAAATACCCCAAAAAATGGGAAGTGAGCAGAAAAGAGGAAAAATGCCTCTTTGTACTCTCAAGCAAGGGAACTCAAACCCAAGACCATGGAAGGCCATGGTACAATGGCTAGGGCACAATCCAAGGTTGGATAACAAGGTCGTTCTTTACAGCATCCATTCTTCCCCCAACTGCAACCCCTTTCATTCCTTTTTACTATGCCTCCTTTCATACTCTTTCTTTCGTCGTACTTTCTGCCCTCTCCTAAAAATTGCTTCAACATTATTCTCAGTGCTGAATCACCTCATGGGTCCTAGCACATGGCCTTTGGCCTAAATTTTATATTCCAGTTCCAGATTCAAAGGGTATGGTGCACGTATGCATTCAAATTATTGCAAGCAGTACTTACAGAACTAGTCTCCGAAAATTCATAGATTTGGTTGATGTTATATATTGAAGGTTTTTGTTGTGGTTTGTACATTAGATATTTTTCTCTGTTAAGGACCTTTTGTTGTCTCTTTTCAGGGTGGAGTTCCAGTCCAAATTCTACAAAGGTGAAGGGTATCCATTCACCCCACTGACATTCAAGCACATCATAAATCAGGAAGATGAAGAAGCTTAATGGCTGTGGGTCTCCAATCCATACTTTTAAAATTAATATTTTGGGGAAAAGAACAGTTTTTAATATTTGACTTTATAGCTAATTATTTGTACTTGCTTGGAGTTACTACGTCTGTCAAGTTGTACAAAACAGCCTTCTTAATTTAATGGTCAGTTATTTATTTATGGGTTCATTTTTCTGGGAATTCTTAATTTATCTTAAGTGAATGATATATTAGTAGCTTGTTTTAATGTGATTCATTACTTTATGATGTGACCAAGCAAATTTCTCATCACTTTGAAGGTTGTGGCACAAAATGTGAATTTGAAGAAGAGAAAAATTTTCTTACCATGCAAACCCAGTGTTGTTATTTTGCAATATATTAAAGAATATCAGCAACAGATTTTACTTAATTTTGTAAATGATATATGTATAAATAGAGTAGGGAGGCAGCAGATTTACTTGTGTTAATTTGTGCCATAATTCTAATAATTTTTAGAAATGATCAAATTTGTGTTGTGCCAAGTTTCGTAAACACAAGCTGTACCTCTGTCCATTCTGATGAAAATGATCAAATTTATTCTGTGTTGTGGTTTTAGGTTGTCTTCCATATCTCTAAGAGCTTTGAATCTTTAGGGTAACTTTGTACTTAAGGAGTGAAATGCATCTGTAGCTTGGATAGTATGTTTTTGCTCTTATGCAATTGAAGATGACAAGAACTAGAATATGACTTTCCCATCAAACAGTCTTTTAATCATCGCTGACCAGTTCATCCTGTGTCAGATTTATAGGACAAACTTTCCATGACAAAAATTGACACTCAAGCTTACGGCATTTCTCTTTAGATTCAAAGCCAGTAGAGACAGGAACATGGTGTTGTCCCCAAAATTAAAATTATTAATGGAAAGTAATCTTTTGGTAGTAAACCCTGAACTATTTGCATTTCTAATTGGCATTGTTATTTGGCTTTGTAAATATATTAAATTCTAATCCTACTTTCCTTATCCTTTCAAGTGGAAATATTTTTATCTCTGGAGAGCTGTACTTATTATTCTCAGTCTTGTCAGTGCAAGTTTTTTTTTTTTTTTTTTTTTGCTCCTAGGTAGCCTAAGGCCATTTGTCTCAATTCTACAGTAGTACCAACAGAGCAAATTGAATTATCAGTACTTATACCATGAATTTGGTACTACGGTAAAGTATAGATATGGTTCAGCCTACAAGTTCTGGTCTTCATCATCGACAGGGCATTCTCTTGCTCACAGATATTCACGAGATTTCTTTGCTTAGTCCTTTCCTCTCTTATTATCTACATAAATGATCTGAACTTATGAATGACCAGCAATATGAGCAAGTTGCTGGTTATACCGTACTAAAATGGGTATCAGTACTCGTAACAAGGCAGCAACAATTGCTCGCAAGAGGACCCTGAGAAAATAGGATTATGCGCAAAGGTTATAAGAACAAGAATGCAAACTACAACCTGCTTGGCAAGGAGATAGCGTAATCATCAACCGAATGACCTATCAGTCCTTATCGTCAGTTACTTATAACCTAAGCAATCTATAGAAGTTCAACATAAGCCCTGAAAATACGGCAGAAGGATGCATTTTATGTTGAAGTTGCTACCAGGAAAAAGGATACAATATTACATTACTTAGACCTCACATAAAAGGGAGACAGGCAAATTAGAAGCAGCACAAGGAAGAGTAACAATGGTGAGTATCTTTGTAGAGTTTTACCTTAACAACTGGACTGCCATGATAAGGAACAATGGCTTCTTGTCACCATGTCTGAATGGAAAGTTTGGTGTCAGAAAGTTCATTCCTGACGGCAATAGAAATACAGTGATGTACTGAATGGCCGCCTCAGGTCAACGGTCTAACTCGAGCATTAGGCTAGTTACTTATACTTTGGATAAACTATAAAAGATATTTAGATGTATGCAATTATAACAAAATACAGAAATATCCATTCAGATTTGTAATAACTGGTTCACAAAACACTCTCAGTAACTATGATCATGTACAGTACCAAGCTAGCAAATCAGCAAGAATTAATCATACTCGTAAATGAATATTAAATCATTAAGCTGATTTACCCAAATTCATATGTGTGGGACCTGTGTAGAACAAGTTATGGGGTCATTTAATATTCAGTAGGTACTAAATATGCCTTTATGTAGTCGTGAATTTGAATTAGGCCTAGGCTTAAACATTGACATCTGGAACTAGCATTCATACTTGCCTTAAAAATGTTAATTCTGATTTCTTGTAATAATCAGCAACTTTGCCATATGTTAAATTACATTATTTTATTTTGATTGTGATTGTTTTATAATTTTCAGGCTATTTTGAGAAATTATAAGCAAGTTAACAGGTAACAAAATGGTAGAATGTTATTATTAGTAATGACAGATAGATGTGAATTTATCGTCATCATCTACGATACTATTGAAATATATTTCATGAGAGTAAATTATCTGCAAGGAGATTATTTAATTATTACATATTTCACTATCCAGAGCTTTATAGTTACGCATAAAACAAGTAAAACTTAGTTTGAAATGGACACTGCAAACGAATGAACGACTAGTGTAGTTACCAGCTAGTATTTATTTGTTAGTTTTTTGTTTAAAAGGTATATTCAAATGCAAGCGTTTGCGCCTTATATCGCTGTATTATTCATATTTTAAAAAAGTATTCTTACACCAAATTCAAGATTCTCTATGAATAATGAAAGTGTAAAAGTGTGTACAGTGTAAAATTCATTGAAATTTACACAAAAAATCTTAGTCATTTGTTAAAAAGCATATTCAAATTCAAGCGTCTACGTCCCATATAGTTATATTCATGTTTAAAAGTGTCCTTACACAAAATACAACACTTTTCACGGATCGAAAAAGTGTAAAAGTGTACAAAAGTGTAAAATCCACTAAAATATTCACAAAAGCATAATAGGCAACTGGGCACCCAAGCAGGTGTAAAGTGTCTCCCCGAATACTGTTACCGTGCAGTTGGTAACTGGCCACGTCCGAAGGTGTGTCTATCGCCGGTAACCCTCCTTGTTGACCTCCTGCAACTCGTAACCTTTAACCTCTGATTTTTCGGGTGACCCTTCTTCCTGCGAGTCCAAACATGGCCCAGGCACCTGCCAAAAGGATGAAGCCCAGCAATTCGACGCGGGACGAAGAGTTTTTCCCAGGTTAGAGAAATTTTACTTTTTTTATTTTTTCTTGAAATAGCTAAATCAATCTAGTCTTTCGTTGTTTTGTTTGATACGTTGTTTTTGTTGATTTGCTTTATTGATTGATTGATTAAAATTGTTGTTTTGGGGTTCCTCGAGTTTTGATTGGCTGAAATTGGCTCAATAATTCAGTGGGTTGCAAAGTCCACATGTCCAGATCGTGGCTGCATCTCTGGTGTCATGTAATATTTATTATAATAATATAATTGTAGTATTTTTTATATCCTAATATTTATTATCACATTTTTATCTCGTAATTTTATCTTTATATTTTTATCCCGTAATATTTTTATTTATATATTTCTATCCATTAATAATACTCGTGTTTGTACCCCTTAATATTTATTTTCATATTTTTATCTTTTAATATTTATTATTTTATATTTTTACATCATAATTTGTATAATTTTTTGAATTTTTATCTCCTAATTATTATTTTTATATTTGTGCCCCTTAATATGTATTGTTTTCATATTTTTACCCAAAATGCTTATTATTTATATTTTCTTAGTATACCCTAATACTTATTATTTTTATATATTTACCCACTAATACTTATTATAATTATATTTTGAATTTCCTAATCCTTTATATATAATTATATTTTGCATTTCCTAGTCCTTTATATGGGGGTAAGTTTTTGTTGAATTTTAAAGTATTCATATATTTATATATATATATATATATATATATATATATATATATATATATATATATATATATTGAGAAAATTAAAAATGAATACCAGCGTGAGAATGTGTTGTGGTGGTTGGGAAATGTTGAGAGAATGGAGTATCATAGTGATAGCCAGGCGAGGTGGGTGCTATCAGAATGGTTAACCTTGCAAGAAAGGCCCTCCTTCCTCCCAGCATTTATTATTATTATTATTTTGCCAATATTTAACAAGACATTTCATGACCCCTATTTTACCTAGCCAAAGTGAATGTGACGTAGCTCAGTTTTCAAGATCCAAAGGTCACAGAAAGAATGTGGCCCTATTTTCAAGGTCACAGAAGGAACATTGGCCCTATTTATAAGATCCCAAGGTCACAAAAGTGACCAAAAACTTTCAAAAACTTGAACAACATAATCATTTTACAGATAATTTTCATACTCCACATGTAAGGTTATTCAGTAGCAATTTGTGACGTTTGACCTTAAAAGTTAACGAATTGTCATGGGCAGTTAGGCATAGGCTGACAAATTTCATGCAAATAATTTTTTATGTCGGTGTATTAATTTCAATTATTGATTAATTTGGAAAATAAGTCATATTTTCTTATTGATTTGATGAACGAAATAAATATAAATAAATTGAGGATATTTGTGTATGTGTAGTTTACGAAGGCATAAATACGCATAAACACAACACTCGCAATGGAGTACTTAGCATGATAATCCCGTTTTTAAAAGTACCAAGGCTACCGTGAACTGTGTCGGAGTAAAGTATTCCCTAGTACTCCTGTTACTTATATCAAGTTGCAGGAATTACTCCTTTTTTCCCCGTCTCTACTTAACTCGCCTTTACTTTTTTAAGTATTCTAAGTAGGGGGAGTTGTGGAGTGCAAGATACATATATCTTTTCCACGCAGTGTCAGGTGACGTAAGGGACAGGCGCGTATGCGCGCGCAAACGAGACCAGCACCCGTTTCTCCAAGCTGGGAGTTTTACGGTCGGCGTAGCATGACCTGGCGTAGCTAAACTTGCTGCTGTTGCCATGTCAAATGCTTAGCATTGGCTCAAATAATCGCGAGACTATCTCCTAGCCTTGCACAGACTCAAATCTCGAGACTATGTCCTCAAATAATCTCGAGACTTTCTCATCAAATAATCTCAAGATTATCTCCTAGGCTTTGCACAACTCGAATAACCTTGAGACTATATCCTCAAATAATCTTGAGGTTGTCTCCTCAAATAATCTCGAGACTGTCTTCTCAAACAGTCTCGAGACTGTCTCCTCAAATAATCTCCTAGGTCTTGCACAGAGTCAGATAATCTCGAGACCATCTCCTAGGCCTTGCACAGACTCAAAATCTCGAGACTGTCCCCTCAAATAATCTTGAGACTATCTCCTCAAAGAATCTTGAGGTTCTCTTCAAATAATCTGGAGACTGTCTCCTCAAATAATCTCCTAGGCCTTGCACAAACCGTCTCCTGGACCTTACACAGACTCAAAATCTCGAGACTATCTCTTCATATAATCTGGAGGCACCCAAATAATCTCGAGACTGTTTCCTCATATAATCTGGAGACTCCTCAAATAATTTCGAGACTATCTGTAATGCCTAGAACACTCAAAATCCCGAGACTATCTCCTCAAATAAAATCTAGACTGTCTCCTCAAATGATCTCTTAGGCCTTGCACGAGACTATCTCCCATGCCTTGCACAGACCCAAATAATCTCGAGTCTAACTCATAGACCTAACACGGACTCAGACGGACTCGCTGCTCAACCTCGGCCAGTGTCCAAAAAATGCCTGGAGAGAGAGAGAGAGAGAGAGAGAGAGAGAGAGAGAGAGAGAGAGAGAGAGAGATCCGTTATCTGCATTATAACGAAAATCCATTTGGAAACAATCTCTCTCTCTCTCTCTCTCTCTCTCTCTCTCTCTCTCTCTCTCTCTCTCTCTCTCTCAAGAACTGAAAGAGCTTATCTTTCCTTTGTTGTCTCTTTCTCTCTTATCACCAAAGGCACAAGTTGAGATGGGAGACGTTTAGATAAAGAGAGATTACATAAGTCTGGTGAAAATTAAGACTTATTGCGAGAGTCTCTAAGGCTTGGAGACAAGAGACTTAAATAATGATGAACTTTCACTAACGAAGAGGAGTTTGTTAACTCCGTTACCATGCACCGGACTGCACGAGTTAAACTTGCTACATAAACCTTTTGTTGTGATGTTTGTAGAAGGAAATAAACCATTTGGAAGGATATAAACTGTTTAAAAGGAAAGAAAATAAACCATTTAGATATGAGAGTGAAGTTTTTTTTTTTTTAATGAGAAAAGGTACACCGGCAATAAACCTTTGTAGTCACGTGTTGAGAAGGAGATAAACCACTGAGATTCCAAGTGCATGTTATGCGTTTATACACGTAGTCTTATCAAGTCTAGAAGCACAGTAAAAAAACTACAAAATAATCTAGACCCGGTAATCATGTCCGTTAAATATAAATCTCTTATCTTGTATTTAAGTCCTTTTCTGAACTATTTGGACTTTCATGTTGATGTACTTACCTTCATGAATTTGGAACTGATTAAATACATCAAAAAACATAGAGTAAAACAATGAGTTATTTTCTAGAAGTCAATGGCTTAGTCTACACATTAGGCCTGTTAGCTCTCTCTCTCTCTCTCTCTCTCTCCAGCCATTCATAATGGTTTTTATTATTATTATTATTATTATTATTATTTATTTATTTTTCAGGTGTTTCCCAAATTCAGTATAAACCGGACGCCGGACCGGACGAGACCTTGGTCTTCCGCCATTACAACCCCCAGCAGGAGATCCTGGGACGCACCATGGAGGATTGGCTTCGGTTTTCGGTCTGCTATTGGCACACCTTCCGAGGCGTTGGTGAGTTCAGGATGTGGTCCTTATTTTTGTCAACATTTTTTTTTTTATTAAAAGTCCTTTGAAAAAAAAATATTTTTTTGTCTGTTTAGGAGACTGGTTTCATGTTCAAGATTGGATTTATGGTTCTAGTTGCTTACTGAGGTCATGTTCCAGTAATGGTTTGGAAACTCAAAAAGTCCAGGGTATAGGCCTATTGAATGAGATTTTTAGGCCTGACCTCTGCTCAGAAAAATAGCTTATAAAAACTGTGTAGGATCTTCTCAAAGAAAAGCCTTTCTCTTTCCTGACATGATAAAGAATATGGATCTACAGACCATCCCTGTATACTTTTCATATTTATCAAGCATTTTGCCCTAAGATCTTAAATTTGGCATAAAATATGTAGCGTCTGTAGCTTCATTTATTTAAATTATATGTTTGTCTGTAGCCTCATTTATGCAGAGTATCTGTTATCCCTCTTCAGGAAGCGACCCCTTTGGGACAGCCACCATCAAGAGACCCTGGGAGAATGGAACTGACTCTGTAGAAAATGCCAAGAGGCGCATGAGAGCCGCCTTTGAATTCTATACGAAGTTGGGTAAGTCAGTGCATGTCACATGGTTCACTGTAGGCATTACTAGCCCAACTTTGAGCCATTTGGTAATCCATTTCAGCTTCCTTTAATCAATTTTGCTTTCCAGCCTCTCAGACTGTTACTTTTTAGTGCAACTGGGGTTTTTTTTCTCTCAATTTCACCTTTAGATCATTTTACTTAATCTAATTTATATCCTGGATATCTTCATCTTGCTGTCCAACTACCCTAACTCGTCCTTTTGAGTCTCCAAAATGCAGAGTGTATGAAAGTGCCCCAGTACTTGGCTTTATTATAGTTAATTAAGTAACACATATTAAGAAATTGAATGATTTTATATTTTAGTACCATACTTACGAGAGATTGTTGTACCTTTGCAAATAATTCCTGGAATTTAATTTCCACAAGCACATTTTTATATATAATTATATATTTATATCTTGTGACAGGCGTCAAATACTGGTCGTTCCATGACCGTGATATTGCACCGGAGGGAGCAACCTTAGCAGAGACCAACGCCAACCTGGACCAACTTGTTGAACTGGCTGCAGAACTCCAGAAAAAGACTGGGGTCAAGCTGCTCTGGGCCACTTGTAACCTGTTTAATCACCCAAGGTCTGATATGCAGACTTTTTTTTTTTTTCTTTGTTTTGTTCATTCACTTATAAAAGTTCCTGATTTTTTTTACTAATGGAATTCTAGCATTTTTGTTTTGAATTTTTTGGTACAGTTGAAAAGGGATATTGTTTTGAACTTAGGCCTATCTGTTCAAAAGATGTGTAGGCCTAGGTTAAATTTAACCGATGAGAACGCAGTTACTCTCTTGACATTTTCATATTTTAAGTGTAAAAACACTTCTGTCTTTTAAACTTAGTGTAATAAAATCAGTGATTAATGATTTAGTTTAAATTTAAACATTTAATGTTTCAAATCATATTGCTTTCAATGTCTTTTAATTAATCACTGTCTTTTAATTTAAAATTAGTTAGATCAAAACTGTGTCTAATGTTTCAAAGTATATTGCTTTTAAGGCCTTCATTCCTGTATATTTACAAAGAAAAGACCGTTGCAGGTAAAAACAAAAGATGGTAAAATTTGACAAAATAAAAAATTGCATTTAAACCAACAGATACATGCATGGAGCTGCAACAAGTTGCGATGCCTACGTCACAGCTTACGCAGGGGCACAGGTCAAGAAGGGTTTAGAGGTTGCCCACAGATTAGGAGCCGAGAACTTTGTGTTCTGGGGAGGGCGAGAGGGTTACAATTCGTTGCTCAACACTGATGTCAAGGCGGAGCTCGACCACATGGCTGCTTTCTTTAGGATGGCAGTTGGTAAGACCCAAGTATTACAGTTACTATTTATTTGCCATGTTTAGTAAATCAATTGGGTCATCATCAGATCAGTGAGACTAATCTCCAGTCACCAGTGTTAATCACTACAGAAAAACCTTTGCAGCATTTAGAGGGTTAGCACTCCATCAGATGTCAGACAACTGAAGTCTTCATAAAGCGCATTTTTTTGAGACCTATACTGTACTGTACTGCTTTGTTCCTTTCATTACCTGGTCAAAACAACTTATATCAGTTGGCACTACAAATGATTAGGGGAAAATATATACTACATTTTCTTAAAACATCACATATCCAACTGCTGTCAGCATTCTATGTTCCTCCTGTGCTATGCAAAACTAAATGATCTGTTTAATTCAGGTAATCAGGACCTTAGAGCAACTCTTACTATGTTTACAAAGATCTCTACTGATCCTTAGGCATTATCACGCCAAGGACTGATAGACTGAAGTTTGCAAACTGTCATCACAGGAGCTGTGGTAATCAGTGCTGAGAAAACACCTTCTATAAGCAATTTGTGTTGAAGGAACCTGAACGAACTTGAGAAAATTCGTACTCAATCCTTTCTGTATGTAAGGAATTTTGGTAAAGTTCTTGCCTTACATCAATAGGACAACTTCTCAAAGAGGTCTTGAGTTTGAAATCTAAGAAATTTGTCAAGGTTCTTGCCTTACGATAATAAGCCCTTTTCTCAAAAAGGTGGCCACACTAGTTGAAAGTGAGTGGTGCAGTTACTCTGAAGGGGCCACCCAATCTCTCAGCTAAGGAAAGAGGATGGCTTTTGTATTGGGATATTGGGACAGGTCCCAGCTTCATTACTAAGAAAGGGAGCCATCTGTCAGATCAAGATAGAAATAAAGGAACATGGTCTGATATTTTTTAATGCAGACATAAAAATCACATTGGAATAGTACTTGTACCTTGGTAAAATTAAATCTGTGTTGTCATTACAGTTATTACTGATTATTTTTTAGAGCTTTCTTAAAGTATTTATGGTATTATAGTTCCTGGAGCTACAAAATTGGCCTAAATGAAACTTGTATTATAATGACCTTTTCGTTCCTCATTGTTTCCAGCCTACAAAGAAAAGATTGGATTCAAAGGACAGTTCTTGATAGAGCCAAAACCAAAGGAGCCCACTCGCCACCAGTACGATTATGACTCCCAGACAGTAATGGCTTTTCTCCACCAGTATGGGCTGACACAGTATTTCAAAATCAACGTGGAACCCAATCACACAACCTTAGCCGGACATCCGTATGAGCATGACGTGGTGTTTGCATCTGCGTAAGTACCAAGTCACATTTTATTCTACTTAAATTAAAATGTGTGCTTTTCATTGTATTTAAGTTTTGAAATATTCATTATTACGACCAATACGAAACACTATTCTTACTGGAACCTCAGAAGTTCAAGCAAAGATGCAATGCGCATTACTATAAATCGAAGTGTCCTTGCATGTTATCATTTCCTTACATTTTTATGTTTATTAATTTAATTTATTTTTTCTTTTTCTAGTAACTGATCTCTTTCTGTATTTCCTATTACACTCTGTTACTTTTTTCAACTGAACACCATTTTCTTTGAAAGCTTGAATTGCAAATCATTAATGGCCCTTGTGATGGGCTTGTTCCATATGAATAGTGGTCATCTTCTGAATAACAATAATAATAAAAAGTATTAATATATGTGTATATATATTTTTTTCAGGTATGGGATGCTTGGCAGTATAGATGCAAACACAGGATCCCCTGATCTAGGTTGGGACACAGATCAGTTCCCAATGGACATTCGCAACTGTACCGTCATCATGAAAACTGTTATTGAACAGGTAAGGTCAGCATCATAATTTTTAATATGGAGGTCTACTTACTTAATTTGACCATACCATAAATTACTTTCTTGGATCATGTACTAACTAAAATATACACTTCCAGTACAGTATTTAATAACATGCCACAACAGAATAATATATAGTATACCTTATATATGTTTAATCTGCCTTTTAGAGGCAAAGCAAAACCATTGAAAATTATTTTAAGTAACCAGCGGTATTGTGATTAGAACCATCCACATATATGGTATTTGTTCCTAGGACTTCAACTAGTAATCATAGTATTTGTCACAGAAAATCCAAGGAATTCATGCATTTTCAAACTAATTTACACCACAGTAATAATTGGGCTGGGCATTTTCAAACTAATTTACACTACAGTAATGACTGGCTTGAGCAGAGACTTGTCCCCACTGTAAATATACCATAGATTCAGAAATTACAGTAAGAGCTGGTGACTGGAGGGCCCCTCTGTCCAGTATTACTCAAAACATTGTTTCTTGGGAATTTATGGGAGCCAGCATTCCAAGATTAGGAGTGATGCCTAGCCTTTGTCAAATTAAGGCCTTATGATAGCACAGGCTTTCACTTGTAAGAGCACCACAGAAAAACAGACCAGCCAAGCACTTTCATGCTTACCATAAGTTGGAATATATAGATGGGAGAGGAATGGTTGCATATAAATGGACCTCTCTGAGAAAAATCTTATATTCCATATTTAATACTTTCACGTATCAGTGATGAGTAAAATCTGAGTAAGGACACGAGGCATAGGTTCAAGGTTTTTTCTTTGAGTTATAATGGCTACATTAACAGATGGCAATATTGATAGGTTAACTGTTAGGATAACCAGTAGAGATTGGTGAACTAAGTTTAATATTCTTTTTGTAACAAATTTTGTTACCCGTAGGGAGGACTAGCCCCAGGTGGTCTGAACTTTGATGCCAAAGTACGTAGAGAATCGACAGAGCTTCAAGATATGTTCATTGCTCATGCAGCTGCGATGGACACCTTTGCCCGTGGCCTGAAAAATGCAGCTAGAATAGTTTCGGAAGGAGTCATGCGGAAATCTTTATTGGTAAGTATTCATATGCCATTCTGACCAGTTTGATAGTTTGCCAATTCTGCACATTCTACTTGTGTTGTCATCAAGCAGGCACTTTTATTACAAGAGCAGTAATGGAATGTTCTTATATGCATCAGTGTCAGTCCATATATTACATACATCAGACCTGAAAGACACTTGCTCAGTATCCATTCTTTTATCACAAAGTCCTTAAGTATTTATGTAGTTTTCTTATTAATAACCAGTTATGTTCAGGATATGGTTTATTACATATTTAAGAATGTTTAACTTTTCTATTTACAGCAGATTGTCTTAGCTTTTGCTTCATATAAAATACACTAGGTCACAGCCACACCTTCCTCCACAAGTATGTTTGAACAGGGGTTAAAAAACTATATTATCATGGATTGTATTCATATTCCATTCCATAAATAAAAAAAGCCAGGTATGTTTAAAACAGCATTTAATAGACCCGTTATGGATGTTTAAGGTAAGCGCTATGTACCAAGGCAATGTTATATTTTTTATTAGTATACATTTGCAAGTTTTTGTCCTCCAACCAAAGTTAACTTTTGTTATATTACCACCAGGTAATGTGAATTCCACAGTCCAGGCACCTTTCACTTTTAAAATAAAACTATTTCAAACCAGAGATTTGGTCTCTATTAATTGCCTTTTTTTGGGCGTTACCATTGAAATGAAATGTCTCAACTACAGACCAGAGATTTGGTCTCTATTTTTTTTTATTTTTTTTTTGTTACCAGACACGCTATGTATCCTGGAATTCTGGAATGGGTGCCCGGATTGCAGCAGGAGAAGCCACTCTGGAAGAATGTGAAAAACTAATTCACGACCACGGTGAACCAAAGAACACATCGGCTCACCAAGAACATTTCGAGGCCATGCTTAACCATTACATTTAAGGTAATACAACTAAAAGGTTTTAATTTGGATGCAACATAGTAATTTAGGCCAACAACCAAGTGTTGGGACCTCTAAGGTCATTCGGCACTGAAAGGGAAACCGAGTAGCAAGGTTTTAATGGTGCAACATAAGGAAAACCCCACATTTGTACCATGAAATCATTGTTAGGAGAGGTGGAAAGTAAGATGGAATCAAGGTAAGAATTGAGGTACAGTAAAAGGAATGAAAGGGAACGCAGCTTGGAGCTCAAGTGATAAAGGACATAAAGTAATATGTACAGTACACTGTGCACCAACAGTACTACCTCCCTACAGGGATAATTTTGTTTGTTTCTTATATATATACTGTATATAAATTTTTTTTTTTTACAAATTTGCATCATATTTGTAAGTCCAGCTATGTAGATTTTTTCTTTTTCCCTATTTCAGGGGATGTTCTTCCTCAAATGCTGTTCTACTGCCATTGTTGACCGTCCAGGAATGTTATAGGTTACATCAACCATTTTAATAAATAATCTGGACATGTTTGAGTTTTCTGACAACCTCTCAGTTTCATTACATACAAACCCTCACTTGTCTAGGTACATTTGAAACAGGCATTCTGCTGAATGTTCTGCCAATAACAATGTTGAGGTAATGGAGAACTTGGGCTGTGTAAGATGACATACAAATGTTGAAAAAGGAAAGTCAAATACCAAATACCTTGTAAAATTTTTAAAAATATAAATTCTGCAATATACAAAATCAAAAACAAATGGGTTATGGAAACTCATCTGAAACTCTGAAGTTTATTTCTTTTACTTCTTCTTGGATACACCAACAGTGCGACCACGGCGACCAGTGGTCTTTGTGTGCTGACCACGCACTCTCAGACCCCAGTAGTGCCTCAGACCGCGATGGGCTCGGATCTTCTTCATGCGCTCGAGATCCTCACGTAACTTTGTGTCGAGGTTATTGGACATCACCTGGGAAGAGAAATCATTTCAAGCTTTCTTAAAATAAACATACAATGATCACAAAATGACTAAACTCAAATTCAGTAACCTCAAAGCTCTGTGAAAAATTACTATGTAAAACAAGTCACTAATAAGCCTTATTCCATGCAAATGGCACTCTAGCTTTCCATGGCTGCTTGGGATCATAGTCAGGGCATCCTGATAAATGGATGCTTTGGCTTCTTCCACTAAAGAGTTAAGAGAGAAACCAGGAAATTCCTCAAAGTTATCTACACACGAGGATAAACTCCACCATTAAATTTGCCAACTACACGAAGGACAGAATTTTCACCCAAAACCAAAAGGGACCTGCTCTACTTAGTATTTATAAACTGTGGAAATTGGATTAGCAATGAGGAATGTACAGTGAGGGCTCTATCTTTAGAAGTCTCTTAAAACAGAGCAGTTTGCATGGAATAAGGCTATTCCTGATAAGTGGGTCTGTACAACTCTTCAGTAAACAGCACAACATACAACCCCACGTATTTCAATTACGTGGTATTTTTTACCACTGGCCAGCAAACATCAAAACAAACCTTTGTTGATAGCTGTCAAAACCTAAAGCCAATAATCAACTCTGGTGTAACTGCTATCAATTGATCTTGCACAAGTTCTACACCTACATACCATAGTTTAGTATGTAGGCTCTAGCTTGTGCAACTTGTAATCCCAGATGATGATGGCTTAAGTGACAAAAAATACGGCAAAATTCTCCACCTTTGCAATTTCAATATGTTTACTACTGTTCTCCTCATAAATGACACTCGCCACTTCAAATGTCAATCCTGCCTTGTGAATTATGCACTTATGCTATAAAAATAAATTCCCATCTTCATTCAAAATTCACTAGCATATAAATAAAAACCAGAAACACTACCGCTCTTGAACATTCAAATTTATTCATTCAATCAGCTACACACCACTTCTATTCAAAACTGGTTGACATTCTTACTTCTAGTGCTGATCCATGCATTTGACATTCATAATCTATTATATATCAAAATAGATGTTTTACACAAAAATGTTGATCTATAAGCACTGTAAGAAAGTTAAAGCCACTTAAAGCAGTTATGTTTTTCCTATAGAAAAAAAATGTGGTTGTTCCAATCCATTTTAAAGTGAATTTTTAGAAGGGCTGTGAAAATTTAAGGCAAGAAATTTTACCAACAAACAAAAAGATAAAACAGCTCTCATTTTCAACTATTATCATTGTTCTTACATTTAACACTCACTAAATGAATAGTTTTTTCAATGTTGAGCTGAAAGACAACAAAAGGTCCCCTCATGTGACCCTAAAAATGCCAAGGTATGGCATTCTGAGAATGCCATGAGATTGGACAATAATTAATTGCAAAATAATCTAAATTATTTTTATTAGTGAGTAGTTCTTTGGCAATGTTTTCTGCCTAAGGTAACCATCACACCAGTGAGAAATATTCCATAAGGGATCCAATTCTTCCTTTACAACTTGTGGCTGAATAGCTGTCGGCAATATGTACTTGGGTACTTGGGAAGTTCAATTACCCAAGTACTTTCATATAAAAAGTTGAAACATCCTTTTTCTCAAATGGATCTTCATATCCAGAGAAAACTGCTTTGTGACTTTATGTTCTAATCCTCTCTGAATGTGGACCTCATGAACAAGAGTCTTTGATAATGTTAAATCCATGGGCAAAATATGATGTAAATATAAGATACATGAATAATCTTTTGCGTTATAATTCAAAGCTCACAGCCCTGACACCTAGGTCATTCTCACTCTTCCTTTTTTCTGTTTAACACAAAAACAACACAGGACGCACAAAAAAGGAAAAACCTACAGACAAAAAGACAAATATATTTGCAAATATAGTGATATATTACCTATTTAATAAGGGTCTTCTCATTTCCTGGACATTAGTCAATTGACTATTCTTAAATGCTTCTTCAGAACAAAATACATTGACGCCATGCCTCTTCCAAAGGCAGAACCATAACCTTTTTCTAAAAATTATAAAATAATATTTAGGAAAACTATACAACTCAAATTTTTGAGCAACCAATTATTAATCTGTCCAGCAAATCAATTTTTTCTTAAAAATTACACATTTAAAAAAAACTGCCAGCAGTTTTCAAATCAACAATACTTCACCTGTACAAATTCTGTGAACCCTTATTCCAAATATAAAGATAAGGGGCAAAACATTCGTAATTAATCTAGCAAGTGCTCTACCAATGAACCACCGGATCCATCAGTCATTGCACTTGCTATTCAGCAAACCAGCACTCAAAATTCATGAAAACAAGACTCACCTGACTGTATTTACCATCCTTGATATCCTTTTGTCTGTTCAGGAACCAATCAGGAATCTTGTACTGCCTAGGGTTGCTCATAATAGTTACAATCTTTTCAACCTGTGGACAAAAAGTAAAACTTCAAAACCTAAGAAAACATGTGTATACCATGCAAACATATGATGGATGACAAAAGGAATTCCAGGTTGAAAGTTCGTGTTAATCTCCCTCCCAACAATAAGCCAAACACACGTGAAATGGCTGTGTTATGGAGGAATTCAAAGGCACATATTCTCAAAGTTCTGACACCCGAAATAAAGGAGATAGGAGAGACTACGACCCAATCTTACATTTCCCATAAAATTATATAGACCCCTTTCCTTGGCCTTACAAAAATCATCTACTGCTGACGGACTCTCATATCTACTGATCATGGGTACTTTATTCAATTAAGTAAATTTATTCAATTAAATCTAAAAGAGAGACATTACGGAAGCTTTGTGACTTATCGGAGTCAAGTCAAACTACAATTCAATGACTTCCATATTAAAACTGGGTGATAAATTTCGTTAAAACTGGGTGATAAGTTTAGTGGACATGGTTTAAAAATAAAAACTTAAAACCTTGAAAGAAGTTTCCATACACTTGAGAGAGTGCTATAGTGACACAATTGGGATTTCTATCACAGAATGAATTTATAGAATAGTAAACTTTTACATAGCACGGGTAACTCCATACAACAGTGGCTGGAAACCAAATCTTTTAAGACCAACACCAGCTAAGTTAAACACACTGTCATCAGGGAAGCTAATAATCCAGACCTATCCCTTAGCCTGATGGAAAAACAAATACCTTAACTGACTCACACCTAGGATTAATGGTCCCCACCAAGCAAACAGCCCACAACACAACAGAATGAACAAGTAGTCAGAAGTTCAGGCAATCTGTTTAGGAGTCCTTATAGAAATCTCATCTAGTTCCCTTCCCTTTATGAATGAGGTCAGTAGTTATGAAATTTTTAAGTAGACAATAAAAGATTTATAATTTTTTTTTTTACCCTCAAGGATGTGAAGGAGTTGATATGAAAAACAGCAGTTATCCTATTGCACCCTAACCAATCCAAAGCTTTCAACAATACTCAGTTCACTTAACCTGATCACACCAAAGTTCCTGCCCCATATACAGCACCCATTAAGGTCTCTTAATAACAGTTTCCACAATGTCTGGAGTTTATACTGACCTGCAACACTACATACTGTACAGGACCTGGGTTATCTATCCAGATATAATGTGTGGCGGTAAAAAAATTAACTCTGTAGTGAATCCTTAGTCTGATAAGATTTAAAAAACCATTTCAGGTGGTAAATTCTCTATTACTCTTCCTTCCACATATGCAGCCATTGCAAGTTTGCAAAAGCTGTGAAATTAGAAAGGAGTATTACACTTATGTGTAGATCTTGAAATCTAAGCTGTTCTAACAAAATTCATTCCTATACCACATCACAGCAGTCCCTCTATCTGATGCTTAGTGGTTCTGCCATTCTGACAACAATTAACCAATCATTTTTGTGATATCCTATAGCTACAAGTAATTCTAAAGCTTTTGGCCAAATCTAATCCATATTTTACATTTTAAACAAAATTCTTGTGTATATAACAACATCAGGCAACACAGCACAAAAGAGAAATCTCAACAATGAAAACAGAACATGCAACAAACAAGGTGTTATCAAATCTGAGAATATAGTGGACAAGCTAGGCCACCTTGCTTCATGTGGGGGGACTGGCCTACTCACCAGAATTTGGATTTTATGGCTATTCAGTGACTAGCTGACCAAACCAGCCTGGGAAAACTGAATGACAACTGATAAACTCTCTCATTCTCCTCCCTAACACCTCCTCTACTCTCTCTTTCACTTCCTCTACCTCTCTCCAACTCTCCTTCCCCCTCCCTCACTTCTTTCCCCCCTCTCTCCTCTCTCTCTTCCCCTCTCTCACTTCCTTTCCTTCTCTCTCTCTCACTTCCTTCTCTCTCTTCTCTCTCTCTCTCTCTCTCTCTCCTATTTTCCTTCTCTCTCTCTCTCTTTCCTTCCTTTCCTTCTCTCTCTCTCTCTCACTTCCTTCCTCTTCCTTCTCTCTCTCTCTCTCTCTCTTCCTTTCCTTCTCTCTCTCTCTCTCACTTCCTTTCCTTCTCTCTCTCTCACTCTTCCTCCTAACACCCCCTCTACTTTCTCTCTCTCTCTCCCTTTCCTGTCAAGGTAGTTGCTTCAGTTACACTGCGCAGCATTTTGATATTTTATATTTCACCCCCTCTCACGCCCTCATTCCTACTAGGCTGAACTTGGACTTAAAAAGGGCATCGGGTGTGTTACCATTCATCTCGGCAACCTTAAAAACAATGGGTTAGATGCTAATATGTGTTTTTTTTTTTTTTACACATTTTTCACTCCTCAACCACCCCCCATTCCTATCGGGGCTGAACTTAGACTTAAAAGGGATTGGGGGTGTTACCATTAATCTCGGTGATCTCGACAACTATGGATTAGACACTAATATCTGTCATTTTCAGATATTTTTACATGTCACCCACTTCCCACCCCAGCAAAACTTTGGTGCCAGTGATGCCTTACCTCCCCAAGTATCTTTTTCCAGATAGGAAGTCATATGTGTACAAGTTTGGTTGAAATTGCTCAATGCATTTCAGAGTTATGCTAGAACACACACACATACATACATCCATTTTATATATATATATATCCATATTTTATATATATATATATATATATATATATATATATATATATATATATATATATATATATATATATATAGACAGCCAAAAAGTGCCTTGTGCAAGACACTTCATTTACGAAAGCATAAGATTGTATTCCCATTTGAAAACCCTGTTACTGTAGTGAATTCTTAGTCTGATAAGATTTAAAAAATCATTTCAGGTGGTAAATTCTCTATTTACTCTTCCTTCCACTTACACAGCCATTGCAAGGATGCAAGAGCTGCGTGATTAGAAAGGGACATTACATATTAAAAGCGCACAGATCTTCAAATCTAAGGTACTGTAACTAAAGTCATTACTACCTACATTATAGCAGCTGCTCAAATTATCAGTTCCTTTGGTGGAACTGCCCTTCTGATAAACAAGAGACCTTGTAGTATAGCATACAAAAACATTTGTTAGATATCATACTACTAACAGTAATTACAAATACAAAAATTTTGGCCTCATCTAAACTGTACTTTCCAGTTGATTGACACAATTCCTATGTATAGTATAGCAACATTAGGTGACACAATGAATCTAAAGCCATACAGTTGTCTCCACACAAGCTATTGCAAGCTAGTAGTGGACACAAGATTAATTTGCTACCAACTGTTTTACATATTCCCAGTGATTATTCTTTAATCTTTGCTACCAACTGCTTTACATATTCCCAGTGATTATTCTATCTTCAACATAATTCTACCTCATAAAGGACCCTTAAAAAAAAATACAAGCATCTAAGTACTCGTAGTCAGCTTTGCAAAATTATGCAAATTCAACGGAAGGCCAACAAAATCTGCAAAACTGATAGTTTCTCCTAAGCACAAACACTTATCAACTAAGTTTATCAGTGATGAAAAGGACAGGGCATTTACTTAACAATAATCTATACAAATTTACATAAATTCTAAAAATATCAATTATAACTTAAATTTGCTACTATCAAGTCCTTGCTGCAACTTACGTTTAAACATGTAGGTAAATATACAATCCCATATGATTACTTGGCTACTCTAGTAAATTTTAGAGCCACATAGAAAAATTCTTATAAAATAAAATACTGTACATCATACCTCCTCCTCTGTCATTTCTCCGGCACGTTTTGTCTGGTCAATATCGGCTTTTTTCAAAACAATGTTGGAGTACCTACGACCCACACCCTTGATGGCAGTCATGGCGAACATAACTTTGCGTCTGCCATCTATGTTGGTGTTCATGAGACGCAGAATGTGTTGAAACTTCTCTGGCAGTACCAACGACTGAAAGATTTAAAAGTATTAGACTAACCGTGACCATGCAAACAGGAATACAAGAATTAAGATACAAAACAGCAAATTTCAGTATATATTTAAATTTTTCGTATATAAAAATTGGGGCCATTTTAGAATGACGGACACAGGTCCCTTCCTAAAATGTTGTGTCCTGACCTAACCAGACCTTACCTTCCAAACCTAACTTGGGGTAAACGATCGAGTATGACACATCGATCGCTGAATGTTCACTTTTCACTCTATTTAATTGGTGAAAAAAAAAAAAAAAAAAATTTTAAGAAAGCCTTTCCAAAAGATTGAAGTTTCATTAACAAAGTAAGCTATAGGAAACTGCCATATGAACTAAAATAAGCATGAGAAGTCTTCATAAAATAAATGTTAAAGGCAATTTCGAATCCAACAGGTCTCATGAATCCAATTTGTTCAACAATGAATATTTTCAAATAAATTATAATGAACATGTAATACATTTATTCAACTTATACACTTATTCTGATGTTTAACATTTAAATATCTAGCGCTCTGACGCACTAGTTCCCCGTCCACGGCCGGAAGGCTGCCAGTGCTTACCACTGATGTAAAGGAAATGGTATCAGCGTCTACGGGTACAATTTTTTTTCAGATTTAACACAGGAAATAGGCAGTTTGTTTACACAAGTGACTTAGCAAATAATGAGTTTACACAAGTGACTTAGCAAATAATGAGTGTGTCACACTACTTATTAGGAGTTTCAAGTAAAACTTTTGAGAGTGTCATGGCCTGTAAGTTAGCACCGCGCACTGCTAACCCTTAATGAACCTCTGTTTTATCGGAAATGTCATTTCATATTTTACGTGAAAACAGCTACTTTGATAAGAGCACAGAAGTCTCGGCATGCTGTAAAGAGGGGGCACAAAGTCTCACTGATGCTAAAGGGGGGGGGGGATTCAAATGCATTTTCTGGAAGTGTTCAGAGCACGGGAATTACGCAACATGTCAAGGCCCAATCATTTACCTTAGCACGCTGTGCCCTGACCACCTTCTGCCCGCGCTACAATAACTCCGCCAAGGTAAGTAGTTCTGGGCCCCAGCGACTTCATGCTTTCTGGGGGGGTCCAAGCCCCCCCCATCAGGTTAGGGCACGCCGCCCTATGTTAGGTTAGGTTGGTTACATCTGGTTAGGTCAGGACCTGGTACTACAGGAAAAGTTTGTCTTGTTTGTATTCGTCCGCCAGTTTCCTAGACAGAACCTACAACACAGCCTTCACCACCTAAACTGTAGGCGCTCCAAAGATAGTCAACAATTCCCCTTGATGACTGGCAAGAATCAGGCCACAGTAGCAATCTCTAGTTTTACCCCTTTTAATGCCTGTTCGTCTCATTCATGTGAACACGATAGAATTAAAAATGGATATTTACCAATGTAAATCAAGATCAAAATTAACAGATTTTAAAAGCTCACAAGACTAAAATAATCTACCAAAATCAACAAAATCAAAATTATCACAGAATACCCTGTATAAAATTACCAAAGTTAACAACATTGAAATTAATAGTAAACTGAGCATATGGTCACTAGCCCCACTAGGTTAGGATATAGCCTACCCTAACCTTCCTTTATCCTTCACTCCGTACCTGGGACACATGTACAAGGCTAGGTTAATTCAAACCCTTGAAAATATCCTACATATTTCAAAATGAATAGCATCCCTTGTCTTTGGATACCAGATTAAAAAAAACATATAAAAAATTGGTAGATCTAAGTAGTAGCTCCGTGGCGGCAATTTCCTTCTAACTTGACTTTTTCTACAATTTTTTGGTTGCTAATTATGGATTTACCTTTAATTTTGTCACACAAATGTAATTAACCTGTAATAAACCCCTGAAGTCCATCCAACAAGGGGTTTCCATACGCAATCTTCACAAGACAGACCACGGGTACGTCTGTTTCGAACGGTTCATATCCCGTCCAGCAAGTGCAATAACTTAACGTATGGCTAATGCCCCCCGCCCAGTACTAAACACAGCGAAGGGACATTCCATTTGGCCGAGGACAAACAAATCCAGCGGCCAGTATCAGAAGCCCTAATAGTGTAGAAAAAACCAGTTTCCAAGGTGAAAACAGGAGCGGAGCTAATACTTAGAATAAAAAATTACAAAAAAAAATAAAAGGTTCTGTAAGGGTACCTGATAGCACTGAAAGTGTACGTAGGAAAACTAAAGGCAATTACCCTAAGACATGGGATACCTAGGGATGGATGGATGTATGATATTTAGGGCAAAAGCTCAGGCACTGGGGCCAAGAAGGCCATTCAGTGCCTGGCTTCACACAAATATACCAAAAATGGTTAATTAATGCTGCCTAATTAAAAAAATTCAATTAATATTACTTTTCCCTCATATTGTATGGGCTTTTCATGGAGACGTTCAAATGGAACTTCAAAAACCTCAAAATTCTAAAACATTCCGTCCGTAGAATACCGGTAAGTTGTTTATGGTAAATAATGGCACGTAAATACTTTATATTAATCTATAATACAAATTTCTATGGTCTTGTAAACATGTTAATTGTAACGGCCAATTAATTTAATTACACGATGCAACGTAAACTTTATATGTCTTCACGTTATTTCTATCGGAAAACCACTAAATACACCGTATAATGGAATTTAAAAAAGGGCTGCCATTGAAATTATGACATGGCACTATACATTATTTAAAAAAAGGATATACGAACATATATTTCTATAAAAAAATGAATGGCACGAAACTGCATGATCCTACACACCTAGAGTACGATTGTAAACAAACAATATTTTCACTGATAATACCATTCAGACTTGAACAATTTCTCCTAATCAACATTCTGCAATACTTATCGTATCCATATTTTCTAAATAGACACTTTAGAACGTCACAATTGGGCCGATGACTGGGGATTCAAAATTTCTTTACAAGAAGCTAACGTACCATCTTGGCGGTGCGTTGATAGGAAAGACTGGGAAGGAAGATCAAGGACGTTATAACGTATACAAAGAAAAGTCAGTGCTGGAAAATAAGTCACTTTTTAGGATGACGTTAATGTGACATTTTGACATTTTAGATGTTTTATGTTCTATATTTAATTAAAATTATTATATATTTATTCTCAAAACACGAAATTTATCATAGATTTTTACCTATTGTGATGCTGATCTTTATGGTTTTCGATGCGTCGAGGACCTTGCTCAAAGCAGTCAGCTTAACCCTCCCTTTTGAATATGTGAAAAAGAATGAATTACAAAGCTTTCCAGGCTTTCATTTTCCTAGTTTTTGCGTATATTGTCTTAAATTTTATAATCTAGCTCTCAAATTACATTACGGATGAACTTATACAGATAACATTGAGAACATATACAAATATTGATTTCTCCAAGATAGGTGCCAATTATTTATTTTAATTATATATATATTCTTTTCCATCCCGTGTCTTTGGCTTCTCAGATGTTTCCTCCATTTGCATTTTATATTAAGCTGTATACATGCATAATAATTACTGAAAGTTATGGGTGGTTCCGTTAAAGTACAATTCTACTTTAGACCTACTCAAAATCTACCACCCTCGACGAAATTCCGAGTCGTTTGCCAAGAAATGACTTACATAAATCCATCTTTTACCATCAACCTCGTCCTATCTAATCCTACACACTTCCTTTTTACAAAATTTTTATTTCTTCGCCAAGGAATGGTTCAGTGAGTGACAAATCCGTCCTTTACTATTGATTCTCTTCCTGTATAATCATACACACTTCCTTGCAACCAGGAGTCTATATCAGACGTCTCATAAACTTACACATCAGAATTTACTCTATCTGAAGGATAATGAGGTAATCTTAGACTAGTAATACAACAAGGAATAATCTTAGAATATGTAAATTAAAGAGTAAATTTGGCTATTTGTAGAAATATAATTGAAAGGAATGTTTAAAAAATGTGACAAATTCATGGGGTAACAGCCAAGATGAGGACAAAAATTAAATAATAACTGATATCCAACGTTTCATAGATCTATTACTTAGAGATTGAACTTAGAATATTAGGAAATTGATCAAAAGCTTATGCTTTAAATAAATAAACTCAAACATACATTATCAAACTTAAAACTAGGATGGACAAGGGAGCCGTACTAAAAATACAGCCACGTAAATACTACTACTACAACCAATGTTTTTATGTCAGCCGTAATTCAGTACTTTCAAAACTAGTTCCGCTACTGCCTGAATTAAATATTCTTTAGTAAGTTCTTTGATTTTTATTTTGGTAATTAGTAAAATTATGATATTTTAAGGTAATATTAAGTTAAATATATAACAATATATTTTCCAAGTGCTTATTTGTGAACCACATTTGATCATTAACCTAATTACGAGCACCTCAATATTTGATAATTTTATGGTGACCCCAATGGGAAACCGTGGTTTTTGGGGTTTGGGAAGGCCAAAAATGATTGAATTTAATTAACACGGGTGATTTAAACTGTTAATCTGAACTGCAAGATAGAGCTTTAGTTACAGGAAGACATCCTATCCTTACCGTCCTTAACATAACCTTGGGTACCAGGTTAACTTAGGTCATACCTGACCTAAGAGTGACTCTCCCTACCTAAGCTGCCCTAGGTCGCCATGAGCCTTACATTAAATTACAAGGATATGCCTTAACCTAATCTAGGGTGCTAGCTTCTAGCCTAAGTGCGACTTCATTCCAAATATAGGCTAATAAAATAAATTTAGTAATTTTATGTTACTGGTTATTGTATTATTATATCCGGTAATTCTGAGTATTAGCTCCGTGCCTGTTTTTACCTTGGAAACTGGCTTCTGATACTGGCAGTGCATTTGTTTGTTGTCGGCCAAATGGAATGTCCCTTCGCCATGTTTAGTACTGGGCGGGGCGGGCGCTACCCATACGTTAATGAGTTATTGCACTTGCCAGACGGGATATGAACCGTTCAAAACAGACGTACCTGTGCTCTGTCTCGTGAAGATCGCTTATGGAAACCCCTTGTTGGATGGATTTCAAGGGTTAATTACAGGTTAATTACATTCGTGCGACAAAAACTGAAGGTAAATCCATAATTAGCAACGAAAAAACTGTAGAAAAAGTCAAGTTAGAAGGAAATTGCCTCCACGGAGCTACTACTTAGATCTACCTTGTATCCACATAACATTCCCATGCTTATTAAGAAGTACAGTTGGGTCTGTAACCTATTCATGTAATAGCCTATTGAGAATAACTTGGTTAAGTGTATGCTAGGCATATCCCACTAATTTACTAACCTTGTACCATTGTATCCTTCTGAGCACAATTTCTTTCCAAATAAATAAAAATCGTTTCCTTGTGGCAGAATTTATTAAGTTATCGTATCCAAGTAACATTCCCACATCTCTCTTTCTCTCTTTAATTTTTTTTGTCAGGTCCCATCTTTGCTAAAAGCAGTGTACAGGACTCTCACTCTTATGTTCATGTACAAATGATTTTAAGGACATTCACCAAATCACACTGAATTCCATGTGTCCAATCTATGTTATGACAACAATCTTTGACAAAAATACTATCCCTACTTGAAATTCTTAAGAACCTTCAGCAAATTAGAATTAACTGCTGCAGTTAATTCTAATTTGCTGTAACTGCTCAGAAATTAATATAAAAATACTAATTTATCAACTCTTAATTTGCAATTTTTTATTTCTGATGGACACAGTTCAAAACATTAACGTATGTTCACAGTCAGTATTGTCCATCTGCTTTCTTTATTTCTATAGTTAAAGCTTCGCAGCTTTTCAAATTGACTCGACTCTCAGTATCTTGTCTGTACGTTTGACAAAATCTGTGATATTGTCTTCCTTGTGGTAACAGCCCAGCTCATTACAACCCATGACCTTACAAACAAGGTATCATTCCATTTCATGACTAATTTAGTCTGTCACATTTCTAGATTCTTAGACACTCCACTCCAGTAGTTCACTGGCTTGGATTCTTAGGCAATTCAACCTCTGAGAGCAGCGAGAGGTGTTCCACCTAAATACAGTAGTTACTATGGCTGTCATAAAGTATTGGGTGCCTGAGGGAAAACCATTAGTATTTTATTTTTAAACTTTAACATAATATTTATATTACACATCACATCATGGAAAATGTCCTCCGCCTAACCCCACCTCTGATCACTGATGTATGACGTGACAAAATACAGTAATCAGTAATATTATTGATTAAATAATCATAAAGTCATTGCCAAAAAATATGAATACTGTACAGTTGATAATATGTTTTATTATAAAACTGTTCTTATTTCAGGCATACGTACTGCTATGATGCACAAGAAGAGAAGATCTTCTTGTTGTTGACAGTGGTGGTGAAGTTAAGAACCTAATATATTACAGTATGTTATTTTGGGAACATTAAGTCATGGATTTCTCAGGTAAGTTTTATTGTTAATCTTTGGTGTTCATGTTTCTCAGTAGTTGAAATCATAAAGCACTGCCAGCAACTTTTAACTCAATGAGAGACTAAGTGAATTTTCTAGTTGTTAGTGGTTAAATGTCTTTCTAGTAATCACAGTACACATTACAACTATCTTGACATTGTATGTAGAGCGAGATTAAAGATAAATAAAGAAAAAGAGATTATGTACTGTCATCCCTAATGCTGGCATTTATATCAATTACAGTTCAGCGTTCACAGAGACTCTATTTTGATTACTGATGCACACATACTAGACATATTAAGTCCCACTTCTCTGGAAGTCTTAATCGTGGTTTCTATTTAGTGGTATATTGTGTCATACTGTATTGAGGGAAATAAGTTGAAAGTTTAGTAAAAAAAACATATTTTAAAACATCATACTCTTACAGTACAAAACCGTCCATCAAATTCTTGTAACATTTTGGGGTCTTAATTATTTTGAATTTTGAAATATCCTCACTCAGCATTTATGTGCACTGGATTAAAAGTTTTGAATATTTTATGCTAATTTTTCTTTCAGTATCATCTGATATTGTGTTAGAGTTTTTGGAAGTTGCAATCAACCTTGTCCTTTACTCGAGGGAAATCTACCCACAGTCAGTGTTTCAGAGAAGAAAAAAGTACAATTGCCCTGTACAGGTGAGCTGTCCATGGTTACGTCTACTGTCTTGTTTTATTGTTAATTTTAATTTGTTACTTAGGATATTAAGTCATAAACAGTTGTCTTAAGGTGACCACATGTTGAGCATGTTTTGATTGTTGTAGACATTGATAAAGGATGTTAAATCCTCTGTTGGTTTACTGTAGAGAAAGATGCTAATAAATGGTCCAGTGCTTGAAAGATATTTGTTGAACCCAACCTCATCGATTTACTTCTGCCAAATCTTGCTGTCAGCAGCTCCCTAGGCACAAATCGGAAAAAGAAGAGCCCTCACCTGGCCAGTTATTTCTTGGGTATACTGCATTTAATTTTATGATAGCTGTGCATACTTTACAGCAGTTACTGACAAATCAGGTACATATTACTGCACAGAACAGTTTTATACATCTGTACATTTATCTTACTGTGTGTGTCAGTTTTTAAGACTGTTAACTTTTTATAATAGATTTGTGTGCCTACATGAGTTGTTTATCATCTGCCATTGTATGCAGATGGCTGCAAAAATCCAAAAATATTAAGGTTCCCTTTACTAATTAATGGTAAAATAATTCAAAAGCTAGTCAGCAAATTTAAAACCCTTGAATTTATTCTTGTAAGCAAGGTGGAAATTGAAACATAGCAGTGTGAAAGAAGGTTGACAGATAGGTAGAATGAGATAAAAGTAATGGATAAAAAGTAAAAGGGAGGGAATATTATTACTGTGAATATTATTCTTATAGTATACTGGGCAAGGCGCATTTTGTAGGCGGGGTATCTCTTTTGTCTATGGAAATGGTGAACTGCTTGGTGATGAATGTTGAGATACAGAAAATAGTTTGAGTGACAACACAGTTTATTCTCTTACTGACCTGAACAGTAAGACTGCAAGATGTCAGTAGATGATTATAATCAAGGTCATTTTCACAACCAAAATTTTTTTTTTAAACCAATTGCAAAGTGGAGGGAAGCTAACTGCTGTAAGTATAGTCAGGGTGTTACTAGTGTGTAGACATTGATTTCATACTTTAATCTTATTTTGAAGCCTGTGGCAGTGATTTTTAAAAGAGTGCATTGAGGTCCATACCTCAGTTTTAAACAAGGACGCAAAACATGCAGTTCCCTCGGTGAAATAACTCTTTCATCTACAGTAACCAAGAAGAATCATGAGACAGTGCTTTATTTTTTTCTTGTAGTAGATATTATTTTATGTAGTGTTCAGTGTGTAATTGATATCCGAACTCATATTTTGATACTGCTTGCTTTTCTTTGTTAAGTGTTATTTATTGTTTAGTGGTACACGTATTCATGTGATTTATCATGCTTGTCTTTTTTCAGATGTGCATTCATCCTGGTTTGCAGACCTATATAAGTGATTGTGTTGGCTCCTTACGGCCCATATTGGAAAAAGGGGAAATTGACAAGGTTGTTGTCGCACTGCTGTCATCCAGTGGGGTTCCTGTTGAAAAATTTATTTTTGAAATTAAGCAAATGTCCACTAAACCACAAGCTATCAAGTAAGTTTTTTTATTCTTTTGTAACTTGTTTTTGGGGAAGATTTTTCAGATTTGCCACTATTAGTTCTGTCAGTTTTTCTCTAGGTCTGTGTGTGATAACATACATCATTTTCCTAATGCCTGATCTCCACAACTGCCATCTGTCTTCAGGACTGACCCGCAGCTACAACACATGGAGGAGGCGCTGAGGTCATTTTGCCTTAAGCTGAGTACGAGCGACTGTTTTCTAAGGCCCCTTCCGGCTGGTTGTTCCTTTGTTGTTCAGATTCATGTACCAGACCACATAAGAAGTGCTCTGGCTTCTGAAGATCAACATCAGGTAAGCAGATTACTGTATTTGTTTTAAATTAGAATTTTAGATGAGTCAGTTTTCTTGTTTATGTTGGTAATTGAATTGCTCATAAACCTTTGAAGACTTAATTTTTATTAGTAAATTTTGACGTATATTTTCATATCGAGAAAGGAGATCCTCTCGTATACATTTGATTAAAAATTGTGGTTGTATCAGCAGAGTTAATGTACATAGAAAGTTTCTCCATTTTAATGACAGTTCTCTTTTCTGTAGGGGAAAGGTCACATACTAATGGTCCAATATTCATTTTTATTTATAGAAGCACAAGAAATATAAAATATGGCCATTAACATTTTGTTGTACTCCAACACAGTGTGATCTTAACGAAAGTCAGAGATGTACCAAATTATGGAGCTATTTTAAGTCAAGTGTAAGGGAGGGCACGTTCACCAAATTAAGAGGGCTTCTGTGATGAAGAGTTTGTAGTTGTCCTAAGCACTCTTGATTACACTTATATTAGATATTATGTCATGACAGGACCATCTCATGTTTTGTTGTTTGTCATAGTGCCTTTTGATGGCACTTCATTGAACCTTGCACAAGTTCCTCTTAGAGGTATACAGTACTTCTTGGTCATCCCCATATACATGCCAGGGTATCAGAACTGGTAGACCACATGTATTCCATCAGGAGACTGGATTTTTTATTCTTATAGTAAATTATAAGCTTTATATTGTGGTCACAGTTACAGGGTTCGACGTCCAATGATAATTTCCCATAAGGCTTGTTCATTTTCCTGATATGCAGAGCTCACATATGCACGGTAGTGATGTTCGATAAGAGGTACTACTCTGACCTGGAGGGTAGGTGGCAGAGTGTACCATTAGACAATGATAATTTAAGTTATTCTATCTATTTGATGGTTAAAATAGCCATTATTAGAACCTGGATGGCCCTATCAGGTTCTTTATGGGTAGAATGCTATGAAGAGATAAGTTTGAAAGGACTCTTCGAGTAAAACCAGTGATCACTGTGATATCTTTCAGGGTACCCATTCTGTCAGTTAAGGTACATACCCGAGTTAGGTCCTGTCTCGTACACAAAAGTTTCCAAATGTGCTTCTCTTTATCTTTTTTGAAGTCATATAGAATTATTAAATATGTTTCCTTAACTTTTAAATGTTTTTGTTTTTATTGTGTGCCTAGTAATATTAGCCAGACAACTTGTATTCATGTAACATTTGCATGCCATTCATAGCTGCAAAGAGTATATGTATTATCATTGCGTAGTTCAGCTTCTCAAACCAAATGACATTGGCAGGAATTCCCATGGGTAGAAGCCGAGAAGAAGCAAGTCGAAGTGGAAGAGCCTCACATCGTTCCCCTCAAGACGTTGAAAACGGAAGTGTGCGAAATGCAGCTGTATGTTCAGGAAAGCACATCTCAAAAAAGTGCCTCCAAATAATGGATTTTTCTTATTTTGCATTAATTTAGTAACACCCCATTATTATCTCATGAATGCAGGATTATGACCATAACACTTTGTTAGGGCCGATAAACGTAGCATTTTCTCTCCCAATTTCATTTTCATTACTTCATCACTGCTGTACAAATATTTTGTCATTGTTTGATAGTTATTTTATCAGTATTTGTAATAATTTCTTTGGGTGCTGTTCACCATCTGTACTACATTTCAAATCCAGACATTCAAGAAAAAGAGAGTATTTTCACTTGAAGTTACGAGATATCACATAGTCACATAAAGAGTAAGACAGTAAGATGTGATGTCTTGAAACTGTATGTTCAAATAAACTTTTCCTCAAAGTTCTTCATGTTTGATATCAAGCTTCTAACATCAAATTTTAAGAGTTTTTAGAGAACGCCATGATATCTTGTTACAGTATTATACAGAACTGCTGTGAAACCAATCAATTCTGTTACAAAAATATTACAAAAATAACACTCATTCTTTTGACTACTCATAACTGCATGTCATATTCTTATGTATAAATCCTAACTTGTCTGATGTTATGCAGACTGTCATCAAAGAATTCAAGACTGGCAACGCTCAGTGCTTGCAGGAACATAAAAAAAAATACAAAGATTTTTGCATGACATGTAATATGATGTCCTGGAAAATAATGTACTTACTCTGAATTATTTGTTGCTTTTCTATAAATACTGTACTGTGTTGCTCATCTCATCACCTAAACAGTCATTAATATAAGAATATGAGGTCTTTATTTAAACATGAAACATAGTAATTAGTATACATGTTTAGAGGTCTGGGTAAAGAGTAAAGTGATATTATATCTTCTTCAGCTGTACTTAAGATGCTGCTTGTGTCAGTGTTAGATACATATCAGCATTTATTTTTTTATTTTTGCCATTTATTCTGCTCTCACTTGGTTATGAGGTCTGTACCATCCATCCAATGTACCTAGAAGTGCTTTTACAGAATCCAGTATTGTACAATTACTTTTTTTTTACAAGTTCTGTATCATTATAACTCTATTGATCATCTTACTGGTGCTTGTGAGGCTGTCTCAAATATCTTTGGAGTTCTCTAGTGTTGTGTACCTGTGTTGAAACCAGTGAGTGTACGTAATTGTGTTCATGTAAGTAGTTTGTTATTATAGAAAAACGCTTCTGCCTTAATGAATACAAATCTTATTGATCTTATCGTCCATTTCTTTGGCAATGTTGAATATGCAATTTTTTCAATTTTTTTAGTTATCTGCTTGGACAGTAATTTTTTCGTTGACTTCCTGTTCCAGCTAAGTACTGTGTAAAGTGTGTCTCATCCAGGATAGTGAGGGAGAGACAGACTTTGATATTTTGCTGAAGCAAGAAGTCAGTGATAAATTCACCTTTGGTGCAGATAACTCAAAAAATCGAAAAAAATGCGTATTCGACACTTTGCCATAAAAGAGGCAATATATTGTACAGTGTGTTTTGTGAAGTGCCACTAACAATACAGTTTGTATTTTAAATTTATAGATTTTAACATTGGTTATGTAAAACCTGTAAATAAAATTCAGTATTTATAAATCATATCTTTTATAAAAGGGACCTCATTTATGCTAACTTTCTGCCAGATTTAAGTATGAATAATCTCAGCACTTAATCCAGTATTCATTCACAATTTTCGTTGTCATCTCCAACGTAGTGCGATGCAAACAACGTTTTTTAAAACTCCACAAATCTCAGTCTTGTAGGGTGTAGTACTGTCAGTGCACCTCACACAGTGTATTTTAGGCATTACTTAAGGTTCTTCACAGTGTTTCTTCAGCCCCCAGCTGCAACCCACTCATTCCTTTGACTGCATCTCCATTCATATTCTTTTTACCATCTCACTTTCCTCAACCCTCTCCTAACAGTTGTTTCATAGCGCAATTGCAAAATTTTCTTGGGTTACACCTTTAAAGCCTTTTTACTCTTTATTTCCCTTTCAGTGCTGAATGACCTCACAGGTCCCAGTGCCTGGCCTTTGGCCAAAATTTTATATTCCCTTCCATTCTCCTTCACGACGAAGACTAAGCTGAATTCGAGCTATTCTCGTTCTGCTATACACCAACAAGCAAATGTTATTACATAAGAGTTGCAAAGATACAGAACTGAAATATTAAATTTAGGTCCAAGGCCAAGCACTGGGGAAAATGTTGAAACAGTTGTTAGGAGAGGGTGAAAAGTAGATGGAAGAAAGAGAATATGAACATAGGTACAGTAAAAGGAATAAAAGGGGTTGCAGCTAGGGGCCGAAGGGATGCTGCAAAGAGCCTTATTTTATTAAGTAATGCCTACAGTGCACTGTCTGAGGTGCACTGACAGCACTACCCTCCCTAGGGGGGGGGGGCAAAGATATGCTGCAACATTGTGCACAGAAGTGACATTGCCAATATTTCAAATAAATGTATAAATACTGTACATGAATAAAACTAGTACTAAATCTATTTATAAAAGTAAATATTGTTTAAGATAATCCGTACACAAAAATTGAAAGTTTATAGATATATTAGTATATAAAAAGTATATATATAAATATATATATATATATATATATATATATATATATATATATATATATATATATTATATATATATATATATATATATATATATATATATATATATATATATATATATATATATCAATGCAGCACAAAGGAATGCATGCTTGAGAGTATCACAGAGCTTTATATACAAAAACAGAAGGGGGCCAGGGTTACAGTTTGTTAATCTGGGCACCATGTTCTTTAAACAAAAAAGACAGGGACAAAGGATCAAGGGATAATCCAGGCTGGAGATAACCGTTCCTGGTGGACGTGGCTTCAATAAACACAGTCTCTCGCAGATTCATTTTCTGATGGTCGTTGACCTTGTTGATTATCAATGACTTATCCCAGTTCATCGTATGGCCTGTATTAAGCCAACGATCCGAAATGGCATTATTTGATAATCCTCTGGAAATGTCATATTTGTGTTGGGAGCTTCTTACTTTTAGTCCTTTTGATGTTTGACCGATATAAATCTTATTACATTCTTTGCATGGAATACTGTATACAATATTGTTTGAATTGGACAGGCTATTCTTAATTAGTTTATTTCTCAAAATATATTAAATACTAAGTTAATATCAATAGTTTTTAAACTGGGCACTGCAGGAATGAAATTAGGACAATTGTTAACAAAGAACTTTCAAGTTCTTTGTTAACACTCGGAGTGTAATATGCCTTTTTTGCTTTATTTTTACAAAGTTCTAAAAAATATGGAGGGTAACATAATGAATCTCCTATTTTATCAATAATTTTAAACTCTTCCAAAAATTTAGGACTACAAATTCTAAGAGCTCTAAGTTACATGCTGGAAAATGTTGACACCTTAATTTGTTTAGCATGGTAGAGTAAAAACGAATATATGACAAATTATTCATGGGTTTCCTATATACTTTCAAACAAAAATTGATGTTTTTTCTAATAGCTAAGACATCCAAAAATGGTATACAATTATTTTCTTCATATTCTGCTGTGAATTTTATGGACGGTACAAGACTTAATTGTTTGCAGGAAATCAGGAATATTTACATTTTCTTTTACAATATAAAAACAATCGTCTGCATATCTAACCCAAAACACCTTAGAGAACAGATTTCTTGCAATAAGTCTAGACTCAAAGAATTCCATGTAAATATTAGACTAAAGTGGCAAAAGAAGGTTCCCCATAGCCATACCAAATATTTGTTCATAAAAATTACCATTGAAAGTGAATTTACAGTTTTTTACACAGAGGGATATCAAATTAATAATAACATTTGTAGGTAATTCTAGATTATACAAGTCCAAATGTTGTGATAAATATTGAAGTAAGTCATCCAAAGGAACTTAAGTAAATAAAGATGTCACATGAAAACTGGTTAATTTGTCAGTATTGGATAATTCAATATGGGAAAGTCTAGCACAGAAACCAACAGAGTTTTGTTAATGGGAATTTGAAATAGTACCCAGAATAGTGAGAGTAATTTAACTAGATATTTAGAAAGTTTATAACTAATAGAACCGGTTGAACTTATATTGGGCTGAATAGGAAAATCTCTTTTATGGGTTTTGATTAATCCGTACATGTAAGGTAAGGATGGGCCAATCGTTGACACTTTCCCTTTCACTGAACTGAATTCCTTTAACATAGTTTTTATTCTAGAATTGAAACTTTTTATGACACCAGCTAATGGGTCTTTCTGGAAATTTCAGATCATTGGCTTATGACAGGCCATATGATGAGCTGGAATCAGTCATCAATAATCTATAAGGTCAACGACCATCAGGAAAGGAATCTGCTAGAGACTGTGTTTATTGAAGCCATGTCCAACAGGAATGTTAATCTCCAGCCTGGATTATCCCTTGATCCTTTGTCCCTGTCTTTTTTATTTAAAGAACATGCTGCCCAGATTAATAAACTGTAACCCCACCCACCCTTCTGTTTTTGTATATAAAACTCTGTCGACTTCTTTTGTATTCAGTGTGAACTTAAAAATGTAGAATAAACTACGAAAGCACTCGTTCAAAGTCCCGGTTTTCACTCACCTTCTTATGTGGATTTTGTAATATATACAGTACACACACACACACACACACACACACACATATATATATATATATATATATATATATATATATATATATATATATATATATATATAGAGAGAGAGAGAGAGAGAGAGAGAGAGAGAGAGAGAGAGAGAGAGAGAGAGAGAGAGAGTTGCTTGATATCTGTCTAGCTTATAAACTCTCAATAACAGTTTGAGAGAAGTTCTAAGTTCCAGACAGAAAATGGCGAATCCTTCGTCGTGACTTAATATTCCAATTGATATTAATATTCTAAATTCAATCATACACCGCAAATGGCGTAAAAGGTTTATGAGAGCATTCAAGACAGCGTCATGTCGAGACTTATATAAATAAGATTGCCTTGGAGTCTTCGCCGTCATACTCGGGCCGCTCAATGAGTCATCCATGTCATTTTCTTCTTCGATCTCTTCTTCTTCTTCTGTTAGTCGGTTCTTCGTGATGTTCCTGAGTCTAAATTTAACCATTTCTCTCTGATTTTCATCTTCTCTTTATTGCTATGGGTCTAATGTTACTAATTTCCTATGTTATTCTTGGTGACTTTTTTTATTTATTCAGATCTTCTTCTTAATCAGTTTTTGTCATGTTCATGCATCTATATTTAGCTATTTCTCTCTGATTATCGGTATCTTTATCATTAATTATCCAACTTTTTCTCGTTTTTATAGGTTTGGCGTTACTAATTTCCTATATTCTTCCTGTCCTTTTTTATTTATTCCAACAACCTTCTTCTGCTTGTCAACCTTTCATGTTCCCGTGTCTATATTTAGTCGTTTCTCTCTGATTATTAGGACCGTTACCATTAATTATCCAACTTCTTATTGTTTTTATCGGTTTGGAGTAACTACTTTCCTGTATTATGCTTTATTATTCTTCCTGCTTTTTTTATTTATTTATTCAAATATGTCGAATGAACGCAATCGGTCTCCGCGGGGTTGCTTCTCCAAGCGAATGAAACAAGAGAGTTGTCACTTCCGTCAACATGTACAAAGATCAATAAGTCGTTTTAATAGACTTCTTCCTCATCCTTCATCCTACTCCTCCTTCATCATCATCCTTCCTTCCTTCCTTCGCTTGAACTGAGAGAGAAAGAGAAAGAGAGAGAGAAAGAGACGACCCTGACCCACTAAGGGTTGAGCTCAGCTCTCTCACACTCACTGGGTTGTGCCAGATTG
>NC_089790.1:14875000-14877500 GCF_040412425.1 Macrobrachium rosenbergii
AGGTGAAAGAGTGTCTGTCTGTTTGCCTGCATGCCTGTTCCAGTACTGAAAATATTGGTTCCATGGTGTTTTTCGCGCGCGCGCGCGCACGCGCGTGTGTGTGTATGTAATGATAATAAAATAAATTTACATTCTTACGCAGAATTCGAGAGAGAGCACTGAACTTGTCTGACCGAACTGGCTATTCTTACGTAGGCCTAACAAGCACAGCCCAACAGGCCTAGACTTAAGGAAATCCACGATAATATTAAAAAAATTACATAAGATAAACATAAATGTCGCAGCAACAATGACATAAATATCAATGAAAAAGTCAGTGACATACGACATTACTCAAAGATGGTGTTCCCATGGCCCTATACTGCAATGTTTCCTCGCTTAATGGTCATAAAATCCACCAAAACTCTTTCACATACCGGGAAATCAGCGCTCGATCCTCAGTCTACTAACGACCAGGTACATAATCCTCTGCGTAGGTCAATGGGGGCCATCGTGGGTCATACCGAAAAAAAAAAATCAATTCCTCGTCTGTCAATCGATAAACAAAGATGGCGAGATTCCTCCACTGATATGAGACTGATTTTAGGAATGCTGAGTCCAGTATAAAATCGATTATTTCATCTTCCGAGACAGTTTTAGGTCTTCTGATATTTTCAAAGAGAATAAAATAAACAACATACGTTGAGTAAAGGAGAAAAGAAAAGAAAAACATAGGACATTATCATGACTACAAGGCATTCGAGTATGTAGGTCACCACTGAACCATTCATGTCAGTCAACGACTATTCTGTAAATTACAAGAAGATTTTGTCCCGTGGAAATATGCGTCTTAATTACACGAGGAGAGAGAGAGAGAGAGAGAGAGAGAGAGAGAGAGAGAGAGAGAGAATATGTCTACGATAATAGGACGGGTCAACTTGTAGCATGAATATTTCTGAAGCGACATTTAACGAATTTAGATAAAGAGGGAGAATGGCTCTCTCTCTCTCTCTCTCTCTCTCTCTCTCTCTCTCTCTTTTCTATGCGTACGTAATTAGAGAGAGAGAGAGAGAGAGAGAGAATATGTCTCCGATAACAGGACGACTAGACTCTTAGTACGAGCATTTCTGAAGCGACATTTAACGAACTAATGCACAGTTGACGAATGGCTGGAAAATAAAGGTGAGAACGAAACAAAAATAGATAAGCTTGATAAAAAAGAAGAATAAGATAAATCAAGGGAGATTAATTAGGACAAGATAAATAGGGGGAGGGGGTAAAAGACACGCGGGAAAGTCGTTGTCTGTTACCTTGGCCGAAGCCAGGGTCGAGAAACAGTCGCTAAGCCATATCGAACCTTGAAATATCGAATGTGGGTAACGTACGCACGTACTAACTAACATATAAGCGCCCCCGACAACTGACCAGACCGGAATAATAACTGAAATACGAGAGCAAACACACAAACATGCGATCCACGGCTCTCATAAGTGGAGGGTTAGCGGAAGGTGCTTGGGAAGCCTTAAAGAAGAGTTTGCTTGTTTATCTGTGAGTCAGCCGAAAATGTCCGCTTGGCTAAAGTCTGTCCCGCCGTTCTGCTAACGGGCCTCCCTCAGTGTTATTCGACCTTCAGACTCACGGGGGAAGGTATTTCATAAATCATTAATGTTCTGGCTTGACAAAAAACGTCCGTTAAATGTTGCAATGGTCGATTAAGTCAAGATTTTAAGTCGAGACCGAAATCGCGATTGGCGAATCGAACGCAGTGTACCTTCTTACCGCGCGTACTTGAACAATCTCGGATGTATTCCCATCAGGTAAATCTTCATATGTAACCGATGAATTCAATTTAATTTATCATTCTTAACCACACGTTATTGTTTTTCATTCGTGATTAAGGAACACAAAAGAATGATGAATTATCTTCTTATTTTTATCATTGTTATCATTATTACCGTTATTGTTAGTTAGTATTTTGTAGTGAAATATCGTCATTAGTGAAGTTTGGACTAAGATATGACAACAAACATGGGATTCTCACGGACTGATTTCACAGCGATTGTTAAACCGACTCCTTCAGTCGAAAGTACCCAAGGGGGGAGGGGGGGAAATCGTACCCTCAGAAAATTCGGGCAAAATGAGGTCATATAACAGCGTGACCTCAGGGGGAATCTAGAGTTCTGTCTAGTCTGTTACATACCCAGTAACAGACTTTGCTTAACATTTACCCCCCTTTTTTTCTAGCTTGGCAGAAGATTTGGTCTAAATAGACCAAAGGCTAAGCAGTGCTTATTCACTGATCGAAATGTCTGGGACATTACTTTAACTTTTTAATTATTATATTGAGCGAATTATATTGATTATGCATAAGAAGCAATATGGTAAATCACGATGTTATATATATATTAAAGAGCCAAGTTCTGGCTAAGTTCTGGTCTGTTTCCTTACTTTCTGTTGGCTCTCACAAAATATATCGAAATGAACAAAACAGAACCTTATGAGACTATGACTGGTTACTAAC